>NC_088415.1:10261633-10424133 GCF_034236695.1 Oncorhynchus nerka | reverse complement strand
GACCAATAGCTGCTTGTAGATTATCCCTCACCTTGGTGTCATGAACCAAGTCACGCAGAGGGAGACCAGTGAAGGACAGGATGTCTGGGATCCTTTCTAGACTATTCAGACATTTTTTGAAGCCTTCAGAGTCTGGTTTGGTCATGGAAACCTCACCCATCCAGCCATCCCCACCTGTTACCTCAGTGCTGTGACTCAGGAAACCCTTGTCATAACCTGTAATACTGTCTTCATTATTAAAGACCTTTGAACCCTGCCCACTCAACACATTTAACAACCCCATGCCATCAGACAACCCCATACTAAGACATGTCTGCACCTGGGACACAGACACCTGGTTCAGGGTGGCCAAGCAGGTGCGGATTCCAGTCACCCTCTTCATCCTCCCCCCAAGGTCCACCAGGTGAATGTAGTGGGCTCCATAAGTGTCAATGAACTGCTGGTACGGGTCACTGCTGTTGGACGTGAACTCCTTTGGGAGAGAAGCTATGTTGAACTGCTGGTACGGGTCACTGCTGTTGGACGTGTACTCCTTTGGGAGAGAAGCTATGTTGAACTGCTGGTACGGGTCACTGCTGTTGGACGTGTACTCCTTTGGGAGAGAAGCTATGTTGAACTGCTGGTACGGGTCACTGCTGTTGGACGTGTACTCCTTTGGGAGAGAAGCTATGTTGAACTGCTGGTACGGGTCACTGATGTTGGACGTGTACTCCTTTGGGAGAGAAGCTATGTTGAACTGCTGGTACGGGTCACTGATGTTGGACGTGTACTCCTTTGGGAGAGAAGCTATGTTGAACTGCTGGTACGGGTCACTGCTGTTGGACATGTACTCCTTTGGGAGAGAAGCTATGTTGAACTGCTGGTACGGGTCACTGCTGTTGGACGTGTACTCCTTTGGGAGAGAAGCTATGTTGAACTGCTGGTACGGGTCACTGCTGTTGGACATGTACTCCTTTGGGAGAGAAGCTATGTTGAACTCATTTGGGATCTAGAATGAAGAAAAAGGGTGCTGTGAGGGTGGGTGGTGTTGACATGGTACTGTGAGGGTGGGTGGTGTTGACATGGTACTGTGAGGGTGGGTGGTGTTGACATGGTACTGTGAAGGTGGGTGGTGTAGACATGGTACTGTGAGGGTGGGTGGTGTTGACATGGTATTGTGAGGGTGGGTGGTGTTGACATGGTACTGTGAAGGTGGGTGGTGTAGACATGGTACTGTGAGGGTGGGTGGTGTTGACAGGTTAATGTGAGGGTGGGTGTTGTTGACAGGTTAATGTGAGGGTGGGTGGTGTTGACAGGTTAATGTGAGGATGGGTGGTGTTGACAGGTTAATGTGAGGGTGGGTGGTGTTGACAGGGTATTGTGAGGGTGGGTGGTGTTGACAGGTTAATGTGAGGGTGGGTGGTGTTGACAGGTTAATGTGAGGGTAGGTGGTGTTGACAGGGTATTGTGAGGGTGGGTGGTGTTGACAGGGTAATGTGAGGGTGGATGGTGTTGACAGGGTACTGTGAGGGTGGGTGGTGTTGACAGGGTAATGTGAGGGTGGGTGTTGTTGACATGGTACTGTGAGGGTGGGTGGTGTTGACATGGTACTGTGAAGGTGGGTGGTGTAGACATGGTACTGTGAGGGTGGGTGGTGTTGACATGGTATTGTGAGGGTGGGTGGTGTTGACATGGTACTGTGAAGGTGGGTGGTGTAGACATGGTACTGTGAGGGTGGGTGGTGTTGACAGGTTAATGTGAGGGTGGGTGTTGTTGACAGGTTAATGTGAGGGTGGGTGGTGTTGACAGGTTAATGTGAGGGTGGGTGGTGTTGACAGGTTAATGTGAGGGTGGGTGGTGTTGACAGGTTAATGTGAGGGTGGGTGGTGTTGACAGGTTAATGTGAGGGTGGGTGGTGTTGACAGGTTAATGTGAGGGTGGGTGGTGTTGACAGGTTAATGTGAGGGTGGGTGGTGTTGACAGGTTAATATGAGGGTGGGTGGTGTTGACAGGTTAATGTGAGGGTGGGTGGTGTTGACAGGTTAATGTGAGGGTGGGTGGTGTTGACAGGTTAATGTGAGGGTGGGTGTTGTTGACAGGTTAATGTGAGGGTGGGTGGTGTTGACAGGTTAATGTGAGGGTGGGTGGTGTTGACAGGTTAATGTGAGGGTGGGTGGTGTTGACAGGTTAATGTGAGGATGGGTGGTGTTGACAGGGTTTGTTGTTTTTGTTAGCAATGAAGAAATGTGAATTATATTGCACTGGTAGGCCTCGTCATGTACTGTGAATTTACATTCCATTCTTAAATAATCTTGTCATGCAGTTTATGTGCATGAGTTACACTGATCACAAACTGATCATTCAGACATGACCTGACCTGTAGTGAGAGCAGGCAAACTGGTGGAAGGTGAAGGAGGACTTGTCTGTCTTGAAGTACGAGGATGCAGCACTTTGCTGCCCACCAGCTGCAACCCTACATCCTTCAGGTTGAGCCCCACCTTCCAGTCATTCTGTATTATAGAGGTGGAGCTCTGTACAAGAGAGCGGACAGGTGTAAATGAGGACCAGTGAATGTCCTTCCTACAGTTGTTTTGGGATTGCCAGGCCACCATGTAGAGAGGGAGTTTCTCCAGCTGACTTCCCATAAATGGCTTATTACATACAGTGCATGAGTTGGTAGTTGGGCTCCCGAGTGGCGCAGCGGTCTAAGGCACGGCATCTCAGTGCTAGGGGCGTCACTACAGACCCTGGTTTGATTCCAGGCTGTATCACACCGGTCGTGATTGGGAGTCCCATAGGGCGGCGCACAATTTGCCCAGCGTCGTACTGGTTAGGGTTTGCTAGGCCGTCAATGTAAATAAGAATTTGTTCTTAACTGACTTGCCTAGTTAAATAAAGGTTCATAAGTAGTTATAAACATCAAGCACATAGGCCCCTTTGCTCTGCAGAGTCACCACATCATAGCCCTCCCTAGCTAGTTTGTAGCCAGGCACAAAGAGAAGAGAATTACATTATTTTGAGGTCCCTGGGTGACAGGTGAACACTCCATCCAGTTGAGAGAGAGCCAAGAGACCCAGGAACACCAGGGGAGAGAGGAGGTTTGATGCTGTTATTATTGTCACTCCTGATTGGTCAATCTAAAAGAGATGATGTAATAACTAAGGTGATGGATTCTGTGTGGGTTTGTAGAAATGGTACAAACAATTTTGTTGGAAAAGTACCAAAACTGTACAATTAGAACAAATGTGAATATGTACAGTCTAGAAAATGACAGTTTGTTTCGTAGTCAATACACTAACATTAGATCAAAATGTATTTCGTTTTATAAAACGGGTTGTTTGGATCCTGGATGCTGATAGGACGAGCAGCGTTCCAACCCGTGCTGTATTGGCTGTCAAAGACACACCTATGACTTGCAACAGCTCCATCTGAAATGTATCACTTCGCCTCGATATGAATACCATGTTCATGTTCCTATCCAAATAATGAAATCAAATGTATTTATATAGCCCTTCTTAGATCACCTGATATCTCAAAGTGCTGTACAGAAACCTAGCCTAAAACCCCAAACAGCAAGCAATGCAGGTGTAGAAGCATGGTGGCTCTGAAAAACTCCCTAGAAAGGCCAAAAACATAATCTCTTGTATTTATCTCAACTTGCACATTAGTTTCCCTTGCTTCCAGCCTAGCATTTAGTTTGGTACAGCGGGCTAATATAAGCCTAGCATTTAGTTTGGTACAGCGGGGTTAATATAAGCCTAGCATTTAGTTTGGTACAGCAGGCTAATATAAGCCTAGCATTTAGTTTGGTACAGCGGGGTTAATATAAGCCTAGCATTTAGTTTGGTACAGCGGGGTTAATATAAGCCTAGCATTTAGTTTGGTACAACGGGCTAATATAAGCCTAGCATTTAGTTTGGTACAGCGGGGTTAATATAAGCCTAGCATTTAGTTTGGTACAGCGAGGTTAATATAAGCCTAGCATTTAGTTTGGTACAACGGGCTAATATAAGCCTAGCATTTAGTTTGGTACAGCGGGGTTAATATAAGCCTAGCATTTAGTTTGGTATAGCGGGGTTAATATAAGCCTAGCATTTAGTTTGGTACAGCGGGGTTAATATAAGCCTAGCATTTAGTTTGGTACAGCGGGGGTTAATATAAGCCTAGCATTTAGTTTGGTATAGCGGGGTTAATATAAGCCTAGCATTTAGTTTGGTACAGCGGGGTTAATATAAGCCTAGCATTTAGTTTGGTACAGCGGGGTTAATATAAGCCTAGCATTTTGTTTGGTACAACGGGCTAATATAAGCCTAGCATTTAGTTTGGTACAGCGGGCTAATATAAACCTAGCATTTAGTTTGGTACAGCGGGGTTAATATAAGCCTAGCATTTAGTTTGGTACAGTGGGGTTAATATAAGCCTAGCATTTAGTTTGGTACAGTGGGGGTTAATATAAGCATTTAGTTTGGTACAACGGGCTAATATAAGCCTAGCATTTAGTTTGGTACAGCGGGGGTTAATATAAGCCTAGCATTTAGTTTGGTACAGCGGGGTTAATATAAGCCTAGCATTTAGTTTGGTACAGCGGGGGTTAATATAAGCCTAGCATTTAGTTTGGTACAGTGGGGGTTAATATAAGCCTAGCATTTAGTTTGGTACAGCAGGGTTAATATAGGCCTAGCTGTCTAATTGTCCGACATCGATCTCTGTAGTATCATACCACCAAAACCCCTGACATTTCCTTCCCTAACTATAACATTTTCCACCAAGATAGAACTGCCAAAGGGAGTGGAGTTGCAATCTACTGCAGAGACAACCTGCAGAGTTCTGTCATGCTATCCAGGTCTGTGCCCAAACAGTTCAAGCTTCTACTTTTAAAAATCCACCTTTCCAGAAATAAGTCTCTCACTGTTGTCGCTTGTTACAGACCCCCCTCAGCCCTGGACACCATATGTGAATTAATTGCCCCCCATTTATCTTCAGAGTTTGTACTGTTAGGTGACCTAAACTGGGATACGCTTAACACCCCGGCCATCCTACAATCTAAGCTAGATGGCCTCAATCTCACCCAAATTATCATGGAACCTACCAGGTACAACCCCAAATCTGTAAACTCGGGCACCCTCATAGATATCATCCTGACCAACCTGTCCTCTAAATACACCTGCTGTCTTCGACCAGGATCTCAGCGATCACTGCCTCATTGCCTGCGTCCGTAATGGGTCTGCGGTCAAACGACCACCCCTCATCACAGTTTAACGCTCTCTAAAACACTTCAGCGAGCAGGCCTTTTAAATTGACCTGGCCCAGCTATCCTGGAAAGATATTGACCTCATTCCGTCAGTAGAGGATGCCTGGTTATTCTTTAAAAGTGCTTTCCTCACCATCTTAAATAAGCATGCCCCATTCAAAAAATGTAGAACCAGGAACAGATATAGCCCTAGGTTCACTCCAGACCTGACTGCCCTTGACCAGCACTATAACATCCTGTGGCATACTACATTAGCATCGAATAGCCCCCGCGATATGCAACTTTTCAGGGAAGTTAGGAACCAATATACACAGGCAGTTAGGAAAGCTAAGGCTAGCTTTTTCAAACAGAAATTTGCATCCTGTAGCACAAACTCCAAAAAGATCTGGGACACTGTAAAGTCCATGGAGAATAAGAGCACCTCCTCCTCAGAATAAGAGCACCCACCTCCTCACTGCACTGAGGCTAGGAAACACTGTCACCACCGATAAATCTACGATTGTTGAGAATTTCAATAAGCATTTTTCTATGGCTGGCCTTGCTTTCCACCTGGCTACTCCTACCCCGGTCAACAGCACTGCACCCCCCGCAGCAACTTGCCCAAGCCTCCCCCACTTCTCCTTCACCCAAATCCAGATAGCTGATGTTCTGAAAGAGCTGCACAATCTGGACCCCTAGAAATCAGCTGGGCTAGAAAATCTGGACCCTCTCTTTCTAAAATGATCCGCCGCAATTGTTGCAACCCCTATTACTAGCCTGTTCAACCTCTCTTTCGTATCGTCTGAGATCCCCAAAGATTGGAAAGCTGCTGCGGTCATCCCCCTATTCAAAGGGGAGACACTCTAGACCCAAACTGTTACAGACCTACAAAAAGATCACCGACCATTTCGAATCCCACCATACCTTCACTATAAAATCTGGTTTCCGAGCTAGTCATGGGTGCACCTCAGCCACGCTCAAGGTCCTAAATGATATCATAACCGCCATCGACAAAAGACAATACTGTGCAGCCGTATCCATCGACCTGGCCTCAACGGCCTTGGTTTCTCAAATGACTGCCTCGCCTGGTTCACCAACTACTACTCAGATAGAGTTCAGTGTGTCAAATGGGAGGGCCTGTTATCTGGACCTCTGGCAGTCTCTATGGGGGTGCCACAGGGTTCAATTCTCGGGCCGACTCTTTTCTCTGTATACATCAATGATGTCTCTCTTGCGGCTGTTGATTCTCTGATCCACCTCTACGCAGACGACACCATTCTGTATACTTCTGGCCCTTCTTTGGACACTGTGTTAACTAACCTGCAGACGAGTTCAATGCCATACAACTCTCCTTCCGTGGCCACCAACTGCTCTTAAATGCATGCTCTTCAACCGATCGCTGCCCACATCTGTCCACTACTAGCATCACTACTCTGGATGGTTCTGACTTAGAATATGTGGACAACTACAAATACCTAGGTGTCTGGTTAGACTGTTAACTCTCCTTCCAGACTATATTAAGCATCTCCAATCCAAACTTAAATCTAGAATCGGCTTCCTATTTCGCAACAAAGCATCCATCCCTCATGCTGCCAAACATACCCTCGTAAAACGGACCATCCTACCGATCCTTGACTTCGGTGATGTCATTTACAAAACAGCCTCCAACACTCTACTCAGCTAATTGGATGCAGTCTATCACAGTGCCATCCGTTTCATCACCAAAGCCCCATACACTACCCACCACGGCGACCTGTATGCTCTCGTTGGCTGGCTCTCGTTTCATATTCGTCGCCAAACCCACTGGCTCCAGGTCATCTATAAGCCCTTGCTAGCTAAAGCCCCGCCTTATCTCAGCTCACTGGTCACCATAGCAGCACCCACCGTAGCTCCAGCAGGTATATTTCACTGGTCACCCCCAAAGCCAATTCCTGCTTTGGCCGCCTTTCCTTCCAGTTCTCTGCTGCCAATGACTGGAACGAATTGCAAAAATCACTGAAGCTGAAGACTAATTTCTCCCTCACTATCTTTAAGCATCAGCTATCAGAGCAGCTTACAGATCATTGCACCTGTATGTAGCCCACCTGTAAATAGCTCACCCGTAAATAGCCCATCCAACTACCTCATCCCCATATTGTTATTTATTTTATTTTTATTTTATTTTTTGCTTCTTTGCACCACAGTATCTCTACTTGCACATTCATCTTCTGCATATCTCACTCCAGTGTTAATTTGCAAAATTGTAATTATTTCGCCACTACGGCCTATTTATTGACTTTCCTCCCTAATCTTACTTCATTTGCACACACTGTATATATACTTTTCTATTGTGTTATTGACTGTATGTTTGTTTATTCCATGTGTAACTCTGTGTTGTTGTTTGTGTCACACTGCTTTGCTTTATCTTGGCCAGGTCGCAGTTGTAAATGAGAACTTGTTCTCAACTGGCTGAATAAAGGTGATTTTTATTTATTTTGAAATACTGTATGTGGAAATGTCTTATGTCCGTCCTATATGTAGTGTTGGTACATGGAATATTCCTCAACTGCACATATCATAAATTGCTATTGCAAATAGAAGTATTATGTTCAACAACTGACATTTTCAGATATTAATTTGACAAACACACTTTGGTGCTTACAATTCATTCTCTATTGTCATAGATTTAGTGGGCACTGTCATCTGGGATCTTTATGATATGACTTTCTTTAAGCACGTACTGATGAAACTGGCACTTAATATTTTTTTCTTAAAGTCTACAAACACTACATTTATTCACTCTGTGATAGGGTTGGATCCTATATGCTACTTGTATTACTGTCCTGTAAATGGTTCAGTGCCTATAACTTAGGCTGTGTGTAGAATGGAGCATAAAGGAAATTACCTCTACTAATAAATACTACTAGATTATAGTGATAAGGAAAACAGCATACACATTTGGCTTTTGTATTCATTTGCCTATAACTAATCATAATTCCATTAGTTTTACATAAAAAAGAGAATACTTCAAAATGAGAAGATGGAAAAGACGACTGGGTGGACATAAAGTGGAAAGGAGGGGAAATAACTCCCACCATGCAGCAGGACACCTTCAGCTGTGGGGTCTTTGTAATGCAGGCTTGATAGTTATATTTTCAATAATGAATGGTTAGCTGTTATGTGACAATTAGGTCAAAAACTCTATTGGATTTTTTTGGTATAGATGGCCAAGGAAGTTGCACAGAACTTCCCCAACATCCCAAATTGATATGGAACCTTCAAAAACACATGGAGCAACTGCGAAAAGAAATGTCTGAGGATATACTAAAAATGTCTGGTATGTAATGACATTTAATTCAAAGTAAATGTAAAGTCTTTATTTTTATGTAGTTGTGTGGGACAGCCATGTGTTCAGTTCATGCCTATGATTTCAGAGTTCAACAAAGCCAACAACTGCTTCATGTGTGCCACTGATAAAGAACCTGGATGTGGCCCAAAGACTGACTGGGTTAGTAACTTTATTTAACATGTTTATAATCTTTTGACAACAGTGACGGCGTGTAAGACAATTTATGATACAACACAATGGACGGCTAATTCGTCATTCGTCATACCGCATTGATATCTGATTTTATTTATAACGTGTTACGCTTGGTTTTGTTTTGATTGAATGTTTGGCATGCCAACGGTGGTTCCATGTGCTGTGCCTAGGAATGAAGACAAAAGAGTTCACCAGAGTAAAGAACAAAAACTGGAAGTGCAGTATTGGTTGTTGAAAATGTATGCTATACCCCATCCACACTGAAGAGGCTCTGACATGTACATCAACCAGGGACAAAGAGAAAGTTAACACTGTAAAATGTTTCATACTTAATTGAAGTTAAGTGTCTGTTGACATGTTGGAAAAGATTAAAGGTCTACAATTTGTTTAATTTGTCAATATGACATTTTTATTCATTGATTTACTGGCCACCATGACTGTGGTTACATGATCAGTATATGTATTGACCAGTAAACCCACTGCAGCCTACCTCACCAGCTCACTCTCCATCCCTGCTTTGGACAATTAATAGCATGACTCTCGTACTTTGCCCTTTTCCTTTATGGTTGATATTAACGACGAAAGGAGATATTATCTGTCTCTCTCCTATTGTGTACCACTGTTAAATACTGTGGAAAAATTTAAAACAGATCTGCAAATTTGAAACTATGAAAAATGTACGTTTCACCTCATGATTTTACAGTACACAAACAAGAGTGTGCAATATAGAAGGGTTGTCAGCAGACATTAGGTCACATGACCAAGGAGCTATTGGAATTCTACATTTTGACAAATTCATGTAAAACCATGTGAGATGAAAATGGACAAACTAAAGGGTGTGCAATGTGTGTCTATGCCATGGGGTTAGATACAACCAGTTTTTAAAGTGTTAGGAGTAATGGTTAAAGAGCTATTGACATTGGACAAATGTTGATTTGTCACTATGTTGACGGTCCCTAACTGCGGTGGACGTAAGGAAAACTACAGGCGAATATCCGTCGAATATCCAATGTGAAACTGTTTTTACCTCGGCGGTGTCCAGACGAGACGAGACAACTTTTTCTGAGCCAGTCGAAATCAAGCATCAACATCGTTATCATGGACATATCCAAGTAGATACAAATATATTTAAAAAAGTGTACTGTAATCCTAGGTTCAATGTTTGACCTGACTGAGTTAGCTAAAGTTGGCTAGCTATCTAGCAAGTGACAATAACGTTATCCGGCCTGCATAGCAACCATTTAGTTTAGAACGGACGACCAGGCCTTTTGCATAGCAAACATTTTGTTTAGAACGGAAGACCAGGTCTTTTGCATAGCAAACATTTGGTTTAGAACGGAAGACCAGGTCTTTTGCATAGCAACCATTTGGTTTAGAACGGAAGACCAGGTCTTTTGCATTGCAACTATGCAAAATGAATTAATGACGTCTGTAGCAACTTGACCAAAAGAACCAACAACCTGAATTTTGTCCGGACTATATCTTCTGGTGGAAGAAGTTTGACTTGTCAGAATAAGGTTTTAATGAAAACATGTCATTCATTGTTATTTTATTTTAATATGTTGTAAAACGTTTTATTTAAGCATGATAATGCCCTATAAGCTGATATTTGGAGGATATATTTGCACAGGTGTTGCAAAACGTGCCAATATTTCCTCCAAACACCAGCTTATCGGGCATTATCACTTATATACAACTTTTAGATGAAGTTGTAAAGACTATAAACTAGCTTCACTTCATTTCGTTGTACCTTTTTTTCAACTGACATTTCTTTGTATGTATCCATAAAAATGATACCCGCTGATTAATGATTTCGACTGGCTGATAAACGTTACCTGTCTGTCTCGTCCCGACACCTACACATACATTACTATGGGACCATTTGAATATTGAAACAATGTTGCAAATGTCAGAGAGACAGACAAGATTTATACAAATCTCTGCTGTTGAAAACTAACTGTTAGTCTAAAAGAATTGTGAGATAATGTCTAGATACCTTTTTATAGTGGAGAACAAGTTTGTAATTTGCCAGGCTGGGCTGATGAGACAGTGGTTTGCCCAGTCAGATGGAATAGGGGCGGCAGGGTAGCCTAGTGGTTGGACTAGTAACTGAAAGGTTGCAAGTTCAAATCCCTGAGCTGACAAGGTACAAAATCTGTCGTTCTGCCCCTGAACAGGCAGTTAACCCACTGTTCCTAGGCCGTCATTGAAAATAAGAATTTGTTCTTAACTGACTTGCCTAGTAAAATAAATAAAAAAAATTAAAAAATTGAGTAAATAGGCATTATAAGGTCATAGATTTTCAAAATGTCTCTTCTCTCTCATGGTAGCCAAAAGTCTTCATGAAATGATCTATTTTTCCGCTCTCTTATATAGTACGAATATGAAAGTACTAAACACATTACACTAAAGGTGCATCAGAAAACATTGTGTAACTTGATATTGTTATTGATAATAACGTCTTCCTCATGGTTTTTGAAAGATATGATACATAGCCTAAATATTTGAAATTATTTAGCGCTACTCTTATCTCACCATTACAACCCCAAAAACATTAGTTGCAGGGATATATTAGATATTGTTTGTTTACATTTTCAACAAGAACAAGAAGCAAAATAGACTAAGATGCATAATACTTTACTATTATCACAGACACCTAATCAAAATAAATACTGCTGCATCATGAGTCCAAAGGGTACATCATCTCATATCTAGTTATAAAGCCAAATCATAAACACAGATTAAAATGAGCAAACATGTCTATTGATGTGAAGGCTATGTAAAACTGTTGTCAATATAAAAATGCCACTCCGTAGTACATTTTAGTCATTTAGCAGAGCTCTTATCCACAGCGACTTACCGGAGCAATTAGGGTTAAGTGCTTTAATGAATGATTTATTGTTCTACTTGGGCAACAGGGTTGACATATCGACCCGCTCAGTTGACTGTTAGATGTTAAATGTTTATTTTGAAAAATAATATTTAAAATGGAATAGTTTTCCAATTTTAAAATTAGTTATCAGTTACAGAGCTGACCTTTAAACCTGGGGGACAAATTTAAATGAATCACATCAAATAAATAATAGTTTTCTGAAACGACTTTGTTAAAGCAAATAACTAGGGCTTTACAACGACGGTGAAAATATTACTATAAGTGAGACAAACATGATTCCTGTAGGCTATCAGTCATAAATTGTGTTTAGGATTTGTGTAATGCTGGCTCAGGTGTTTTAAAACCTGTGTAGAAGAAAACAGGAACAGTAGTGTTTCTTAAGTCCTCACGGGGCGAGCACTAGGGTCCATTCATTATCCTACCAATCTTTATACTGGATGAGTTAGTGTTTAAATGTCCACGTTATTAGAAACAATGAAAACATTTAAATACAAATTTCCCAAAGAGTCTTGAAGAATATCACTTATAAATGCCCAAATTGGCTCAGTATAACTATTGTAACCCATCAGAACTCAAAATATAAGCTTGTTTTAATTGTAAATAAACATCAATATAGCTTCAAAACATAGTTGTTGATCCCATGTATTGTCAGTCCTTGCATCATAGCTATGAATTTGAGAGTGGTTACACTTCTCCACTCCAATCCCTCAGCTGTTAACAAAAACAAGTGGCGGTGTCTGAATTGTTATTTTGCAAATCCCAGATTACCCCTTTGCTTAGGCAGAAAATATAGGTGTATTTGTTATGGTAATACAAAAGAAGAAAAAAATGTTAGATATAAATGTCAAATATATGTGAAATATTATTCCTTCAAATCAAATGTATTTACTTTGTGCTAAATACAACATTTCATTAAAAAACATTTCTCGCAGATAGGAACCACAGTTTGCTCGGATAGGAACCAAGTTGGTAGTTGTTTCCCCAGTTGAGGTCGGTGCTTTCATTGAATGGGCATATCAAAATGGCGGACCAAGAAGTCTCGGTGAGGGAGTTCGTTGCTGTTACAGATGTTGATGAGGAGAGGGCCCGTTTTTTCTTGGAGTCTGCCGGCTGGGATTTGCAGGTATGTACAAGTTGTACTAAATGGGATATTTGATTTGAACTCACAACGATATACGAATGACAGTAGTTAGCTAGCTGCCAGACCACCACTGCTAGCCGGTACTAGATAACTAACGAAGCTAGTTTGTAACGATTTGTGCAAGTCACTCTTTCTCACGACAAAAGCTTGAATGACCATTGTTGTCTATCTACCATATCTACCAATGAGTTTACAATGTTTTACTACCACTGTCTAATAGTTAGCTTGGCTAACGTTAGCTAACTTGCAGATAGAATTGTTCAGCAGTTTTTTTTAAATTCTTTTTTAAATTTAACTAGGCAAGTCATTTAATAATGTCTCTTCTCTCTCAACCACAGTAATCTAATAACAAATTCTTATTTACAATGACGGCTTAGGAAGTTAACTGCCTTGTTCAGGGGCAGAATGACAGATTTGGTCAGCTCAGGGATTTGATCTGGCAACCTTTTGGTTACTAGTCCAACTCTCTAACTACTAGGCTACCTGCCGCTCCAGTTAACCCAGTTCAGAATCATAACTAGCTAACATTAATCTTCATCAAGTGACTGAGATGATAGCTAATTTATCAGATTTTCGCATCCTATCTACTTTCTAGTTTAATAACATAATTTTTAGTTAGCTACCTTTTAAAAAATTTGCCAAGTTCACAATTAAACTCTAGCAAAGTAGTTGGCGATCAAGTTTAGACTGTTTCTAGACCCTGACATCTTGATGTTTGGATGACATGGCGTTTTGGTCTGTTTCCTTAGCTTGCCCTGGCCAGTTTCTTTGAAGATGGTCCTGAGGATGACATCGTGACACTTCCTCAGCCAGAGAGTGGTGGATCCTCTGTGCCTCGTCCTACGGGGCCCAGGTACATAGCTAACTAACTGACCTCCGTATATCTGTTGTTAGTCTCGGTATAATTTAGGATAGGCAATATCTAAGTCATTTCAGTGTTTCTCTTGTCAAACTTAAAATAAAATAAAATCCTATGAAGCATTTCATGTTACATGATAGATGTTGATGGTTCTTTTTTGTGTGTTTCTGTTGTGTAAAGGAGTGAAAAGAGGGTGACCTCCTTCAGAGATATGATGCATGAGGAAGTAGATGACAGTGATGAGGAGGAAGGGCAAAGGTAGGTTTGACTATACTTATGTGACTTTGGGGTATTTTCAATGAATTTGAAAATGAATTGTAGTAGTCTATGTGCATTTTGGACAGTAGTGTAGTGAGGCTCTAGGTCCCAGATCTGTTTCTGCCTACTCCAGTGTCATTGTCAAGCCAAACAGCATGACAATTCCATGAGGAGTTGGCAAGAGAGCAGAAACACAGAAACCTACTGGTACCCAGGCTAGTGATCCTCCAGAATGTTTATGTAATTCGGTTCTCTGTAGGCTGGTATTGCTTTCTGCTGCATCAACAGATTCTTCTGGGTGGGTCCCTGTGTTATTGTTTTCATCGTCCACACAATTGCAGCACTGGTGTTGTAACCAGAAGCTTGGACTGGATCCAAAATCCATGTTGTGTTGTTTCCCCTCTTCAATGGCCACATCCTCCCTTGGCTTCCCACCAGGTTCTTTGCTGGGGGCTCTGAACGCAGTGGGCAGCAGATAGTGGGACCCCCCAAAAAGAAGAGCTCTAATGAGGTGGTGGAGGACCTCTTCAAGGGGGCTAAGGAGCATGGGGCTGTACCCGTGGAGAAGGCTGGGAGGGGCCCAGGAGAGCCGAGTCGAGCCAGGGTATGAAAAGCTTCTCAGTGATACGTTCTGCACCGGGATCATTCTTTTTTAATTTACTGATCATATGTATGTGTTATTAGCCCTGTGTTTTGGGATTGATGGATCCAATGGTGTATGATGTTAGTTGTCATGTTTTTCAAACTCTTATCTCTCCTCTTTCCCTCTAGCCCTTTATTGGTGGGGGCTACCGGCTTGGTGCAGCGCCTGAGGAGGAGCCTGTTTACGTGGCTGGGGAGAGAAGAGCAGCTAACAGCCAGCAGGATGTGAGTGTTTGACAGTGAATTTTTTTTGTTTATTTTTTTTGTATTGCTCGTATACATTAGATCTCAGAAAAATACATTTACTTCAGTTTACTTCTTTACTTACTTATGTATTTTCTTTACTACGTGCTGAAGGTGCATATAGTCCTGAAGCTGTGGAAGACAGGTTTCAGCCTGGATGACGGTGAACTCAGAAACTACAGCGACCCTGGAAACGCCATCTTCCTGGAGTCCATCCGCAGGGGGTGAGTACACTGTTTGTACCGTATCCTTGTCATACTATTTATATGACGACAGCTCATGTCACACATCACCATTTTTCTCAATCCAGTCTAAATGCATTTATGGCACTGGACAGCTGGAGGCTACATGTCCCTCTCTGAAGTCTGTTTTCTTATTGCTGGAGCATTGTAATAACAGAAGTCCTTCGTCCTTTCAGGGAGATTCCTTTGGAGTTGAGGCAGCGTTCCCGAGGGGGTCAGGTCAACTTGGATATGGAGGACAATCGGGATGAGGACTTCTCCAAACCCAAGGTTGCCTTCAAGGCATTCGGTGGGGAAGGACAGAAACTGGGCAGGTGGGTGAGTTCTATTTTAATAGAATTCAACACAGAGGAAAGGAATGAAATGGTCCCCCCCTTTTCAGCACAATGCTTTAATAAGGTGACTGTTACACCTTATTACCACAAGGTGGTAGTAAGGGGTATTTTGGCACAAAGTGATATTGTATTTGATGGACTTTTGAAGTTAAATTGCTGGGTTACATTTAGATTTTTTCAAAACTTGATATTATCTTCTGGGAAAATGTGCACGTATAATATTTTCTTCAAGTTTATTTAAAATACAATATAATCACAATAAATGTCTCTTTCCCACCTCACCCTTCCATTCAGTGCCACCCCTGAGCTGGTGTCTGCTCCGTGTATGGGGGACCAGGATCTGGTAGCCAGTGAGACCCAGGCCATCGCCTCTGTGAACCTGGACGCCTCCCAGCCTGTGACCAACATCCAGATCAGACTGGCCGACGGGGGGAGACTGGTGCAGAAGTTCAACCACACTCACAGGTCAGTGATGAAGCCATGAAGCTCTACATCACCCCCTCAATGAAGGGCATGTCCAACCCCATATTACCTACTTTCTCCTCGTCATTTCTCTTCCCATCCTCAGGGTGTCAGACGTGCGTCAGTTTGTGGTGGGAGCTCGCCCTTTGATGGCGGCGACAGAGTTTGTGCTCATGACAACCTTCCCCAACAAGGAGCTTACTGACGAGAGCCAGTCGCTGCAGGATGCCAACCTGCTCAACGCAGTCATTGTGCAGCGACTAAAGTGATGGAGCCCCCTGGTTGCCAAGCTGGTTCACAGCTCTTTTACCTCCTGGAGGAACGAGACACCATGGACTTATGGACTTTCTTTTCTTTCTATAGTGATGATACATTTTCCCTCTTCGGCTGTTTGCGAGGGGACGTGGGGAGCGGATAAGGCTTTTGATGAAAGACAGATCTGGTGGTAAAACCTGTTTAGAAAGTAGCAGTTGAACATGCACAGTAACAATAAAGCTTTCTTAACAGTTTCAGAGATTGCTTTAGATGTTTATAATACTGTCATTTTTGTTTTGTTCATCTTCCAATCATCTCTTCTTTGGCTCAACTCTTGCTTGCTTTTTCCACACAAGTTTCCATCATCTCAACTGAAAATGTACCCCTGCATCCCCGACGTACACCAATATCCTGCTTCCATCAATTCACAACAAACCATCAACAACAAAAGACAGAATGGTTTTATTGAGACTTTCTTTTACCAATATAAACTGGGTGTATAACACATTAAGGACACCTTCCTAATATTGAGTTGCAACCCCCCCCCCCCTTGCCCTCAGGACAGCCTCAAATCATAGAGGAATGGACTTTTTAATTTATTAAAAAATATATTATTTACAATGACGGCCTACCCCAGCCAAACCCAAACCTGGACGATGCTGGGCCAATTGTGCGCCGCCCTATGGGACTCCCAATCACAGCCGGTTTTGATACAGCCTAGAATCAAACCAGGGTCTGTAGTGATGTCTCTAGCACTGAGATGCAGTGCCTTAGACCGCTGCACCACTTTGTTGACTTCAATACTTCCCACTGTTGTGTCAAGTTGGCCGGATGTCCTTTGGGTGGCAGACCTTTCTTGATACACACGGGGAAACGGTTGAGCGTGAAAAACCCTGCAGGGTTACAGTTCTTGACACAAACCGGTGCACCTACTACTACAACCCGTTTGATTTAATATATTAGGATCCCCATGGCAACGCTAATGGCGACAGCTAGTCTTACTGGGGTCCGAGACATAACGAGAAAGACATCACAATTGACATTTAAAAACATAAACATGTAATGTGTGTGTGCATCTATCAGTTACACATACTGTACATGTCAGTACATAAACACAAGTGGGTCACATTTGGAGAGAGGCGTTGTGCTGTGAGGTGTTGCTTTTTTGAAACCAGGTTTGCTGTTCACTTGTGCTATATAAGATGGGAGTTCCATGCTCTCATAGCTCTGTATAATTACTGGACGTTTCCTTGAATTTGTTCTGGACCTGGAGACTAAAAAGAAGTGTGTGTCAGTGCTTTGTGTAAGTTGACTTTCCAACACAATGCTTCTTATAAAAACAAGAAGTGACGCAATCAGTCTTTCCAGAGCATCTCTTTATTACGGACAGAACTCTCCTCCATCTTTACAACCATTTAATTTATATGTTTTGACCATGACCGTTTACAATCGAAGGTAACTAAGTGAATTTTTTCTCAACTTGTTCAACAGCCAGTCCATTCATTACCAGATTCAGCTGAGGTCTAGAACTTAGGGAAGAAGAGAGATCACGACACGGGAAGAAGAGAGATCACGATAGAGAAATACACAGGAAGAAGAGTGATGCAGTCAAAGAAGTGAAAGCAACAATGCTCTTAGTTTTAGAGCTGTTTAAGACCAGTTTATTACTGGCCACCCATTCCAAAACAGACTGCAACTGATGCGTATATCGATGAATAATCAGGATACATGGGCACACATGCTTTGTTTAATGCCAGTGGCATGTCATTGGTAAAAATAGAAATGAGTATAGGACCTAGAGAGCTGCCTTGCGGTACAGCACAATTTACATGTTTGACATTAGAGAAGCTTCCATTAAAGAAAACCCTATGTTATATTAGATATCTCTTAATCCACGATATGGTTGAAAAGCTTGAACACATAAGTTTTCTCAACAACAGGTTATGGTCAATAATATCAAGGCTGCACTGAAATCGAACAGTACAACTCCCACAATCTTCAAAATGTCTTTCAACCAATCATCAGTCATTTGTGTCAGTGCAGTACATGTTGAGTCCCCTTCTCTATAAGCATGCTGAAAGCCTGCTGTTAATTTGATTACAGAGAAGAAGCATTGTATTGGTCAAATTAATTCATAAAGCCCTTCTTACATCAGCTGATGTCACATAGTGCTGTACAGAAACCTAGCCTAAAACCCCAAACAGCAAGCAATGCAGGTGTAGAAGCACAGTGGCTAGGAAAAACTCCCTAGAAAGGCCAGAACCTAGGAAGAATCCTTGAGAGGAACCAAGCTATGAGGGGTGGCCAGTCCTTTTCTGGCTATGCTGGGTGGAGATGTTCAAATGTTCATCGATGACCAGCAGGGTCAAATAATAATAATCACAGTAGTTGTTGTGGGTGCAACAGGTCAGCACCTCAGGAGTAAATATCAGTTGGCTTTTCATAGCCGATTATTCAACTGCTGTCTCTAGAGAGTTGAAAACAGCAGGTCTAGGACAGGTAGCACGTCTGGTGAACAGGTTGAAACTGGAGCAGCAGCACGGCCAGGTGGACCTGGGACAGCAAGGAGTCATCAAGCCAGGTAGTCCTGAAGCATGGTCCTCCGAGAGAGAGAAAGAAAGAGAATTAGAGAGAGCATACTTAAATTCACACAGGGCACCAGATAGAAAGGATAAACACTCCAGATATAACAGACTGACCCTAGCCCCCCGACACATAAACGACTGCAGCATAAATACTGGAGGCTGAGACAGGAGGGGTCGGGAGACACCGTGGCCCCAACCAACAATACCCCCGGACAGGGCCAAACAGGCAGGATATAACCCCACCCACTTTGCCAAAGCACAACCCCCACACCACTAGAGGGATATCTTCAACCACCAACTTACCATCCTGAGACAAAGCCAAGTATAGCCCACAAAGATCACCACAGCACAACCCAAGGGAGGGTGCCAACCCGGACAGGAAGATCACGTCAGTGACTCAACCCACTCAAGTGACGCACCCCTCCTAGGGATGGCATGAAAGAGCACCAGTAAGCCAGTGACTCAGCCCCTGTAATAGGGTTAGAAGCAGAGAATCCCAGTGGAGAAAGGGGAACCGGCCAGGCAGAGACAGCAAGGGCGGTTCATTGCTCCAGAGCCTTTCCGTTCACCTTCACACTCCTGGGCCAGACTACACTCAATCATAGGACCTACTGAAGAGATTAGTCTTCAATAAAGACTTAAAAGCTGAGACCGAGTCTACGTCTCTCACATGGGTAGGCAGACTATTCCATAAAAATTGAGCTCTATAGGAGAAAGCCCTGCCTCCTGCTGTTTGCTTAGAAATTCTAGGGACATTAAGGAGGCCTGCGTCTTGTGACCATAGCGTACGTGTAGGTATGTACAGCAGGACCAAATCGGAAGGATAGGTAGGAACAAGCCCATGTAATGCTTTGTAGGTTAGCAGTAAAACCTTGCAATCAGCCCTTGCCTTAACAGGAAGCCAGTGTAGAGAAGCTAACACTTGAGTAATATGATCAAATTTTTTTGGTTCCAGTCAAGATTCTAGCAGCCGTGTTTAGCACAAACTGAAGTTTATTTAGTGCTTCATCCGGGTAGCCGGAAAGTAGAGCATTGCAGTAGTCTCACCTAGAAGTAACAAAAGCATGGATACATTTTTCTGCATCATTTTTGCAATGTTACGTAGATGGAAAAAAGCTGTCCTTGAAACAGTCATTTACATTTACATTTAAGTCATTTAGCAGACGCTCTTATCCAGAGCGACTTACAATGATATGTTTGTCAAAAGAAAGATCAGGGTCCAGCGTTACGCCGAGGTCCTTCACAGTTTTATTTGAGACGACTGTACAACCATCAAGATTAATTGTCAGATTCAACAGAAGATCTCTTTGTTTCTTGGGACCTAGAACTAGCATCTCTGTTTTGTCCGAGTTTAAAAGTAGAACATTTGCTTTTATGTCTGAAACACAGGCTTCCAGGGAAGGCGATTTTGGGACTTCACCATGTTTCATCGAAATGTACAGCTGTGTGTCATCCGCATAGCAGTGAAAGTTAACATTATGTTTCCGAATGCAATTGTCAAACGCAATTGTTTCCAACAGTTTTCTAAGAGCTGGCAGCTGATAGGTCTGCTCTCAGAACCAGTAAAGGCCGCTTTACCACTCTTGGGTAGCGGAATGACTTTGGCTTCCCTCCAGGCCTGAGGACAAAGACTTTCCTCTAGGCTCAGATTAAAGATATGACAGATGTGAGGAATGGCTATAGAGAGCTGCCATCCTCAGTTGCTTTCCTTCTGCACTGAACAAAAATATAAATACAACATGTTAAGTGTTGGTTTCATGAGCTGAAACCGGGGACACAGTTTTGTGACACAACATCACAGATGTCTCAAGTTTTGAGGGAGCGTACAATTGGAACGCTGAATGCAGCAATGTCCACCAGAGCTGTTACCAGATAATTGAATGTTCATTTCACTACCATAAGCAGGCTCCAATGTTGTTTTAGAGAATTTGGTAGTACGTCCAACCGGCATTACAACCGCAGACCAGGTGTAACCACGCCAGCCCAGGACCTCCACATCCGGCTTCTTGACCTGCAGGATCGTCTGAGGGGGAGAACTCAGTCAAATCTGTGAAATTGTTGCATGTTATGTTATATTAAAAAAATATATATCTTGATTTGTTTAACACTTTCTGTTACTACATGATTCCAAATGTTATTTCATAGTTTTGATGTCTTCACTATTATTCTACAATAAAGTTAAAACCCTTGAATGAGTAGGTGTCCAAACTTTTGACTGGTAACTGTATATTTTGCATAAACACTCCACCCTTAGGATTGTTCAGCATGTCAACAACCATTTCAACAGTAACATCTGTTAACCCCAATATCTCTTTTGCCATCTCCACAATAACCTTCAACCTGGTATTTATGCTTTCCACAACCTGAATCGTATTGATAGCCTTACTAATAAAAGCTATGATGTCAACTTTATTCATTATTAAAGTGTTCTTTGACACCACACATTCATGAACAAGATTTCTGAACAGTCCTTGAAACCATGACAGGACCATCAGAAGCATCAGTCTTACAGTAGGTCTACTTACTACAGGTACATCCATGTCAGCTCCATCAGTCTGACTGTAGGTCTACTTAATACAGGTACATACATGTCAGCTCCATCAGTCTGACAGCAGGTCTACTTACTACAGATACATCCATGTCAGCTCCATCAGTAGGTCTACTTACTACAGGTACATCCATGTCAGCTCCATCAGTAGGTCCACTTACTACAGGTACATCCATGTCAGCTCCATCAGTCTGACAGTAGGTCCACTTACTACAGATACATCCATGTCAGCTCCATCAGTAGGTCCACTTACTACAGCTACATACATGTCAGCTCCATCAGTCTGACAGTAGGTCCACTTACTACAGGTACATCCATGTCAGCTCCATCAGTAGGTCCACTTACTACAGGTACATCCATGTCAGCTCCATCAGTCTGACAGTAGGTCCACTTACTACAGGTACATCCATGTCAGCTCCATCAGTAGGTCCACTTACTACAGGTACATACATGTCAGCTCCATCAGTAGGTCCACTTACTACAGATACATCCATGTCAGCTCCATCAGTAGGTCCACTTACTACAGATACATCCATGTCAGCTCCATCAGTCTGACTGTAGGTCTACTTACTACAGATACATCCATGTCAGCTCCATCAGCTCCATCAGTCTGACAGTAGGTCCACTTACTACAGGTACATCCATGTCAGCTCCATCAGTAGGTCCACTTACTACAGATACATCCATGTCAGCTCCATCAGTCTGACAGTAGGTCCACTTACTACAGGTACATCCATGTCAGCTCCATCAGTAGGTCCACTTACTACAGGAACATCCATGTCAGCTCCATCAGTAGGTCCACTTACTACAGGTACATCCATGTCAGCTCCATCAGTAGGTCTACTTACTACAGATACATCCATGTCAGCTCCATCAGTATGTCCACTTACTACAGGTACATACATGTCAGCTCCATCAGTCTGACAGTAGGTCCACTTACTACAGGTACATCCATGTCAGCTCCATCAGTAGGTCCACTTACTACAGGAACATCCATGTCAGCTCCATCAGTAGGTCCACTTACTACAGGTACATCCATGTCAGCTCCATCAGTAGGTCCACTTACTACAGGTACATACATGTCAGCTCCATCAGTCTGACAGTAGGTCCACTTACTACAGATACATCCATGTCAGCTCCATCAGTCTGACAGTAGGTCCACTTACTACAGGTACATCCATGTCAGCTCCATCAGTAGGTCCACTTACTACAGGTACATACATGTCAGCTCCATCAGTCTGACAGCAGGTCCACTTACTACAGGTACATACATGTCAGCTCCATCAGTAGATCCACTTACTACAGGTACATACATGTCAGCTCCATCAGTAGGTCCACTTACTACAGATACATCCATGTCAGCTCCATCAGTAGGTCCACTTACTACAGCTCCATCAGTCTGACAGTAGGTCCACTTACTACAGCTCCATCAGTCCGACAGTAGGTCCACTTACTACAAATACATCCATGTCAGCTCCATCAGTAGGTCCACTTACTACAGCTCCATCAGTCTGACAGTAGGTCCACTTACTACAGGTACATCCATGTCAGCTCCATCAGTAGGTCCACTTACTACAGGTACATACATGTCAGCTCCATCAGTCTGACAGTAGGGCCACTTTCTACAGGTACATACATGTCAGCTCCATCAGTAGGTCTACTTACTACAGATACATCCATGTCAGCTCCATCAGTAGGTCCACTTACTACAGATACATCCATGTCAGCTCCATCAGTAGGTCCACTTACTACAGGTACATCCATGTCAGCTCCATCAGTCTGACAGTAGGTTCACTTTCTACAGGTACATCCATGTCAGCTCCATCAGTCTGACAGTAGGTCCACTTACTACAGGTACATCCATGTCAGCTCCATCAGTAGGTCTACTTACTACAGATACATCCATGTCAGCTCCATCAGTAGGTCCACTTACTACAGGTACATACATGTCAGCTCCATCAGTCTGACAGTAGGTTCACTTACTACAGGTACATACATGTCAGCTCCATCAGCAGGGCCACTTTCTACAGATACATCCATGTCAGCTCCATCAGTCTGACAGTAGGTCTACTTACTACAGGTACATACATGTCAGCTCCATCAGCAGGGCCACTTTCTACAGATACATCCATGTCAGCTCCATCGGTCTGCACTGTAGTTCTACCAATCTGTTTTATGGCCTCTGAGTATGATACATCATGACTGATCCTTTATCTCTGATCCCCTCTAGCCTCTCTCTGTACCTGCCATCCACCCAATGCTGCACTGTGTACTCCCTCCTCAATTACAGCACTTAACCTTCACATTGCTTCCACATTCACCATAATCATGTTCTCCTCCACACTTGGCACATCTTTTCTTTCCTTTACATTGAGCAGCTACATGTCCCATTCTTTGCCATTTAAAACAATGCACTGCATATGGGACAAATTCTCTAACATTGAAACTAAGGAATCCTATCTGTACTTTTCCCGGCAAGACTTTCTCAAACCTCAGCATCACTGATAAGCTTCCACTTCTTTGACTGCATCTCTGTGTATTTCGCTATCGTGATCTCTCTTCTTCCTGTGTATTTCTCTATCGTGATCTCTCTTCTTCCTGTGTCTTTCTGTATCATGATCTCTCTTCTTCCTGTGTCTTTCTGTATGATGGTCTCTCTTCTTCCTGTCTTTATCATGATCTCTCTTCTTCCTGTGTATTTCTCTATCGTGATCTCTCTTCTTCCTGTGTATTTCTCTATCGTGATCTCTATTCTTCCTGTGTATTTCTCTATCGTGATCTCTCTTCTTCCTGTGTATTTCTCTATCGTGATGTCTCTTCTTCCTGTGTATTTCTCTATCGTGATCTCTCTTCTTCCTGTGTATTTCTCTATCGTGATGTCTCTTCTTCCTGTGCATTTCTCTATCGTGATCTCTCTTCTTCCTGTGCATTTCTCTATCGTGATCTCTCTTCTTCCTGTGTCTTTCCACTACCGGCCATTCCAGCCCTTGACCCTCATCCTCCCACTCCATACCATCAGAAGTGACACCCATATTGTTTGCATTCCAGCACAGCTGTTGCTTCACAAAGCAGGCTAACGGTCTTGTGGTGCAGATGAGACCCGGGTTTGAACCATAGCCTAGTTGGTCAACTAATCTGCTTTAATATGGAATGCTGTTTGTCTATTAGTACATTATAGTGCTATTTCTGTAGGGTAAGCCCATTAAAACGTTTATTATTTTTTATTTTAGTTGTATGCAACTTTTGTACTCCAGCCATAGTAATCGGAACCTTCTGGTGGTGTTGTCATCTCAACAAGGAGTGGTTACTGGTGGTTTCACAATATTCCGAAAGACATAGCATCAATACCCTGTGTTGAATATCACCGCAAATTGCAAACCGGCTTTAAACCGATGCGAGCATACGCCACTCACTCTATTGAAGTTCAAATCGCTTACTAATAATACCATACCACGTAAAATTATAGTTATTTTTAAGTTGTGAACGAGAGAATGGCACATACCACGGTGATCAGTGATGGGTCACCCTATGAGGACAAAAATGAGTTGGCTACAACGAAGGATGGAAACGCAACACTGGTAATGTTATTTTGCCCGTTATTTTGTAACCTTTCTCAATTTGTATCCACCGAACTTCGGACTAATGCTAATTGAGCAGGCTAAATAAACCATGTAATATTCTTGCAGAAAACCAGAGGCATTCCTTTCTCCAGGAAGATAAGTTATGCAGTTGGTGGCATGCCCTATCAGATGACGGCCAACGCAAAGGGATTCTTCTTGCAGATTTTCCTGCTGGATGTTGTACAGGTCAGTGCTGGGGGTCGGATGAGGTCTGCCTGGATGACACTGATGTTTAACCTCAACTATTGATCTGAGATGGAATTTTGTAGAAAAGATTTACTTCCCCCGCCCACCCATATTAATAATGAGGATTATAATGTCAGTGTAATCAACAAGGATGGTAGTAATATATTGATGTTGTTTTTTTCTTCTGAAGACTATTCCAAGTTGACTGGAATAGTGTCCTCAGTTCAATTCTTATAGCATGTTTTGTAATGCCTGTAGTGTGTGTGTGTGTGTGTGTGTGTGTGTGTGTGTGGGAATGCAACTATTTGCATTATTACTGTACCTCTCATCCCTTCTCCAAAGAAAGTTGTTTGTATAATGCAGAAAATGATCAAATAATTAATCTGCCTCGAACATCATGGCTGAAGTTTAGTTATTGGCATCAAATGCTCTTTGTTGAGTTGTTTAACAAAAGTTATTTCATAACTTCCCCTTTATGTGTAGCCTTGGCTATAAACCCCTCATTAGTACCTCCTAGAAATGCAATGTAAGATTCTACTACTTTAGGCCGACTATACCAACCAAACAGCACCGTATATGATGGTAATAGCATAGTGTCTATTTTAGATTCTGCTTTTGTTATATATATTTATTGGTGTGGTATTGCACTCAGCCCTCATCCCATGATGCAACAGAGCAGCCACCCTCTGTAATTTAACAACACTGTCACCTCCATTACTTTAGTTAGTGAGTTCTATTAACACCAGGCAGAGGCTCATTTCTTAACAACCCCACCACCTTCACCACTACCCAGTAATGATTATTTATACTGCACCTCTAGATGGGGGCCTTCTATGCATCTCTCATCCTCTTCCTTGGCCGGGCATGGGATGCCATCACTGACCCTCTGGTGGGATATATGGTCATCAAGAGTGGTAGGACACGCATCGGCAAACTCATTCCCTGGTTAGTGACTTCAGAAGAGCAACGCCCATAATATCTGCAGCCCCCCGCACCTCTTATTCAGAGGGGTTGTGTTAAATGCGGAAGACACATTTCAGTTGAATGCATTCAGTTGACTAGGTATCCTTTCTTTCTTCCTCTGCACACCACATCACTGATTTAGGATACATTCTGATGATAAAACACGATTAAACTGCCCATGATTTCACCATTCAAGTAATGTGCGATATTCCCTCCCTTTCACCCCTCAGGATCGTATTCTCCATGCCTCTGGGCGTCCTGGCCTACATCATGATGTGGTTCACGCCTCAGGAGTCCATGTCTCCCTCCTCCAGTTTCTTCTGGTTCTTCATCTGGAGCTGCCTCTTTGATGCCTTCATGACTGTAAGCTCAAATTAAATTAAATGTTATTTTGTCACATGCTTCGTAAACAACAGGTGTAGACTAACAGTGAAATGCCTACTTACGGGCCTTTCCCAACGATGCAAAGGAGTAAAAAAGAGAAATAATAGAACAATTTTTTTTTTAAATAACACAAGAAATAAATACACAATGAGCAACAATAACTTGGCTACATACACAGGGTACCAGTACTGAGTTGATGTGCAGGGGTATGAGGTCATTGAGGTAGATATGTACATATAAACTGCATTTGGAAAGTATTTAGACCCCTGGACTTTTTCCACATTTTGTTACGTTATAGCCTTATTCTAAAATGGATTAAATAAAATTTTAAAATCCTCTACAATCTACACAAAATACCCCATAATGACCAAGTGAAAACAGATTTTGAGATTTTTGCAAATGTTATATGTAACAACTGAAAAACCTTATTTACATAAGTGTTCAGACCCTTTGCAATGACACTCGAAAATGAGCTCAGGTGCATCCTGTTTCCATTGATCATCCTTGAGAAGTCCACTTGGAGTCCACTTGTGGTAAATTCAATTTGAATGGACATGATTTGGAAAGGCACACACCTGTCTATATACAGTGGCTTGCAAAGTATTCACCCCCTTGGCATTTTTCCTATTTTGTTGCCTTACAACCTGGAATTAAAATTGATTTTTGGGGGGGTTAGTATCATTTAATTTACACAACATGCCTACCACTTTGAAGATGCTAAATATTTTTTATTTTGAAACAAACAAGAAGTAAGACAAAAAAACAGAACTTGAGCGTGTATAACTATTCACCCCCACCAAAGTCAATACTTTGTAGAGCCACCTTTTACAGCAATTACAGCTGCAAGTCTCTTGGGGTTTGTCTCTATAAGCTTGGCACATCTAGCCACTGGGATTTTTGCCCATTCTTCAAGGCAAAACTGGTCCAGCTCCTTCAAGTTGGATGGGTTCCACTGGTGTACAGCAATCTTTAAGTCATACCACAGATTTTCAATTGGATTGAGGTCTGGGCTTTGACAAGGCCATTCTAAAGACATTTAAATATTTCCCCTTAAACCACTCGAGTGTTGCTTTAGCAGTATGCTTAGGATCATTGTCCTGCTGGAAGGTGAACCTCCGTCCCAGTCTCAAATCTCTGGAAGACTGAACCAGGTTTCCTTCAAGAATTTCCCTTTATTTATCACCAACCATCATTCCTTCAATTCTGACCAGTTTCCCTGCTGATGGAAAAACATCCCCAAAACATGATGCTGCCACCACCATGCTTTACTGTGGAGATGATGTTCTTGGGGTGATGAGAGGTGTTTGGTTTGCACCTGACATGTGTTTTCCTTGATGGCCAAAAAGCTACATTTTAGTCTCCTCTGACCAGAGTACCTTCTTCCATATGTTTGGGGAGTCTCCCAGATGCCTTTTGGTGAACACCAAACGTGTTTGCTTATTTTTTTCTTTAAGCAATGGCTTTTTTCTGGACACTTCCGTAAAGCCCAGCTCTGTGGAGTGTACGGTTTAATGTGGTCCTATGGACAAATACTCCAATCTCCGCTGTGGAGCTTTGCAGCTCCTTCAGGGTTATCTTTGATCTCTTTGTTGCCTCTCTGATTAATGCTCTCCTTACCTGGTCTGTGAGTTTTGGTGGGCGGCCCTCTCTTGGCAGGTTTCTTGTGGTGCCATATTCTTTCTATTTTTTTAATAATCGATTTAATGGTGCTCCGTGGGATGTTCATTTAATGGTGCTCCGTGGGATGTTCATTTAATGGTGCTCCGTGGGATGTTCATTTAATGGTGCTCCGTGGGATGTTCATTTAATGGTGCTCCGTGGGATGTTCAAAATTTCTGATCTTTTTTTTTATAACCCAACCCTGAACTGTACTTCTCCACAACTTTGTCCCTGACCTGTTTGGAGAGATCCTTGGTCTTCATGGTACCGCTCGCTTAGTGGTGTTGCAGACTCTGGGGCCTTTCAGAACAAGTTGTAAGGGTTTTCTTCTGGTGAAAGAAAAGCGGACCAAAATGCAGCGTGGTGGTTATTCATGTTTTTAATAAAGACGACTATACATGAACAGACTATACAAAACAAGAAAAGTGAAAACCTAAACAGTCCTATCTGGTGCAAACACAGAGACAGGAACAGTCACCCACAAAACCCAACACAAAACAGGCTACCTAAATATGGTTCCCAATCAGAGACAATGACTAACACCTGCCTCTGATTGAGAACCATATCAGGCCAAACATAGAAATAGACAAACCAGACACACAACATAGAATGCCCACCCAGCTCACGTCCTGACCAACACTAAAACAAGGAAAACACATACGAACGATGGACAGAACGTGACACAAGTGTATATATACTGAGATCATGTGACACTTAGATTGCAAACAGGTGGACTTTATTTAATTCATTATGTGACTTCTGAAGGTAATTGGTTAAACCAGATCTTATTTTGGGGTTTCATAGCAAAGGGGGGGGAAATACATATGCACACACCACTTTTCCATAAAAAAATAATAATTTTAAAACAAGTTATTTTTTTCACTTCACCAATTTGGACTATTTTGTGTATGTCCATTACCTGAAATCCAAATAACAATCAATTTAAATTACAGATTTGTAATGTAACAAAATAGGAGAAACGCCAAGAGGTGGTGATAATAACTTTTGCAAGGCGCTGTAAGGTCCCACAGTGCATGTCAGAGCAAAAACCAAGCTATGAGGTTGACGGTATTGTCCGTAGACCTCTGAGACAGGATTGTGTCGAGGCACAGATCTAGGGAAAGGTACCAAACATTTCTGCAGCCTTGAAGCGCCCCAAGAACATAGTGGCCTCCATTATTCTTAAATGGAAGCAGTTTGGAACCTCAAACTCTTCCTAGAGCTGGCTGTCCGGCCTAAATAAGCAGTCGGGGGAGAAGGGCCTTGGTCAGGGAGGTGACCAAGAACCCGATGGTCCCTCTGACAGAGCTCTACAGTTCCTCTGTGGAGATGGGAAAACCTTCTAGAAGGACAACAATCTCTGGAGCACTCCACCAATCAAGCCTTTATAGTAGAGTGGCCAGACGGAAGCCACTCCTCAGTGAAAGGTACATGACAGCCCACTTGGAGTTTGCCAAAAGGCACCTAAAGACTCTCAGACCATGGGAAACAAGATTCTCTGGTCTGATGAAACCAAGATTGAACTCTTTGGCCTGAATGCCAAGTGTCACGTCTGCTGGAAACCTGGCACCATCCCTACAGTGAAGCATGGTGGTGGCACCATCATGCTGTGGGGATGTTTTTCAGCTGCAGGGACTGGGAGACTAGTCAGGATTGAGGCAAAGATGAATGGAGCAAAGTACAGAGCGATTCTTGATGAAAACCTGCTAAGGACCTCCGACTGGGGCCAAAGTTCACCTTCCAACAGGAAAATGACCCGAAGCACACAGCCAAGACAATGCAGGAGTGGCTTCGGAACAAGTTTCTGAATGTCCTTGAGTGGCACATCCAGAGCCCGGACTTGAGCCCAATAGAACTTCTCTGGAGAGACCTGTAAATAGCTGTGCAGCAACACTCCCCAACAACCTGACTGAGCTTGAGAGGATCTGCAGAGAAGAATGGGTGAAACTCCTTAAATACAGGTGTGCCAAGCTTGTAGCGTCGGGTGCCAAGCAGTTTCCGTAACAAGCGGCGATGCAGCCATTCAAGATTCTCTCTCTCAATGGTGCAGCTGTAAAACATGACACATCTTTTCAGCCTCCTGAGGGGGAAGAGGCGTTGTTATGCCCTCTTCACGACTGTGTTGGTGTGTTTGGACCATGATAATTCCTTAGTGATGTGGACACAGAGGAACTTGAAGCTCTTGCCCTGCTCCACTACAGCACTGTCAATGTAGATGGATGTGTGCTCGGTCCTCTGTGGCGACTACTAAGCTAGTAGCCACAATCTATTCCATTTTGCAAGCGGTGCTTATAATGTTTAGGTGCACCCAACTTCTAACAGAACTATGGTTACAGCCAAATACTCTACCGTTCTTTGTGCATTGTTCCTGTGGTTAAAGTCCATCTCTTCCCTCTCCAGTGCTATCATGTCCCCTACTCTTCACTCAACATGTTCCTGTGGTTACAGTCCATCTCTTCCCTCTCCAGTGCTATCATGTCCCCTACTCTTCACTCAACATGTTCCTGTGGTTAAAGTCCATCTCTTCCCTCTCCAGTGCTATCATGTCCCCTACTCTTCACTCAACATGTTCCTGGGGGGTGATCAGAAGGACAGAGACTCTGCCACCGGCTACAGTAAGGCATCCTCTGGAGTTAAATCACTCATCAGATATTGTTTCAGGTTTCCCTTGGAAACTATGATTTCATTTAATTTTAGCAGAACTTCCCGGATTAAATTATTAGTAAACACATTCTTATGATAATGATGATGGTACAACCATCACTGAAACTCTTAATGTACTCCGTTGTTGTGATGTAGCCTATGTAGTGGTTATCACTATTATTATTATTTGTATAGAGACGTAGGCAGGCCAGACAGGATGTCAGTTTCATGCCTGACTGCTGAGGGTTTGGTTTCCTGGCAGTGACTGACTCTGTTTGCTGTGGACGGGGTGTTTGCTGTGAAAGCAAGCTAAAGTTAACAGGTCAAGGATCAGAGACACAGACACATTTCCTGAACTTCAGTGTAAAAAAAAAAAAGACGCCTAATTTAAGAAGTGTTGTGTGCATTAGAGATAATATAAATACTGGCTTGGTTTCAGTCTATGGACAGTATGCCTTGAATGGCAATTCTGCCACTTTTCAACCTCATATTCATTATCTCCAGCACCAAACCAGTGTCTGAAAACAGCAGTGTTTCTAAATTCAGCAAAAAAAGAAACGTCCCTTTTTCAGGACCCTGTCTTTCAAAGATAATTCGTACATATCCAGATAACTTCACAGATCTTCATTGTAAAGGGTTTAAACACTGTTTCTCATGCTTGTTCAATGAACCATAAACAATTCATGAACATGCTCCTGTGGAATAGTCGTTAAGCCACTAACAGCTTACAGACGGTAGGCAATTAAGGTCACAGTTATGAAGATTTCGGACACTAAAGAGGCCTTTCTACTGACTCTGAAAAACACCAAAAGAAAGATGCCCAGGGTCCCTGCTCATTTGTTTGAACGTGCCTTAGGCATGCTGCAAGGAGGCACGAGGACTGCAGATGTGGCCAGCGCAATAAATTGCAATGTCTGTACTGTGAGACGCCCAAGACAGCACGACAGGGAGACAGGATGGACAGCTGATCATTCTCGCAGTAGCAGACCATGTGTAACAACACCTGCACAGGATCAGTACATCCGAACATTACACCTGCGGGACAGGTACACGATGGCAACAACAACTGCCGAGTTACACCAGGAACACACAATCCCTCCATCAGTGCTCAGACTGTCTGCAATAGGCTGAGAGAGGCTGTACTGAGGGCTTGTAGGCCTGTTGTCTGGTGAGGACCTGCCTTACATCACCGGCAACAAGGTCGCCTATGGATCCACTGTCGCTGGACCAGACAGGACTGGCAAAAAGTGCTCTTCACTGAGTTGCGGTTTTGTCTCACCAGGGGTGATGGTCGGATTTGTGTTTATCGTCGAAGGAATAAGCATTACCCCGAGGCCTGTACTCTGGAGCGGGATCGATTTGGAGGTGGAGGAGCCGTCATGGTCTGGGACAGTGTGTCACAGCATCATCGGACTGAGCTTGTTGTCATTGCAGGCAATCTCAACGCTATGCGTTACAGGGAAGACATCCTCCTCCCTCATGTGGTACCCTTCCTGCAGGCTCATCCTGACATGACCCTCCGGCATGACAGTTCCACCAGCCATACTGCCCGTTCTGTGCGTGACAGGAATGTCAGTGTTCTGCCATGGCCAGCAAAGAGCCCGGATCTCAATCCCATTGAGCACGTCTGGGACCTGTTGGATCAGAGGGTGAGGGCTAGGGCCATTCCCCCCCTGAAATGTCTGGGAACTTGCAAGTGCCTTGGTGGAAGAGTGGGGTGACATCTCACAGCAAGAACTGGCAAATCTGGTGCAGTCCATGAGGAGGAGATGCACTGTAGTACTTAATGCAGCTGGTGGCCACACCACATACTGACTGTTACAGAAGATGTAGCCAACCGCTGTTTAGAGCACACAGCTTCACACTGTTTGAGTGAAACAGAGATGCTGGCAGCTGAAAAAAACAAAACACTTGTCATAAAAAATACGTATTCAGAAAATTCTCCATATCTGTTGCCCGAGTACTCAGCACACGCCTATTTCTAAGCAGCTTGACATCCTTTTATTTATTTAGTTATTATTATTATTTTAAGTAGAACCTTTCATTTAACTAGGCAAGTCAGTTTAAGAACAAATTCTTATTTACAATGACGGTCTACCCCTGCCAAACCCAGATGATGCTGGGATGATTGTGCGTCGTCCTATGGGACTCCTAATCACAGCCAGATGTGATGCAGCCTGGATTTTAACCAGGTACTGTTGTGACACTGAGATGCAGTGCATTAGACCGCTGCGCCACTCGGTGAGCACTCAGTGGTACCGTGAACCGGATATACAGTTGAGCTCGGATCTATAGTTGAGCTCAGCTCAACGCTGGGGTCGCTGTTGAGTATGTTTGAGGGGTGGATGGAGCACATAGGGATGTGTGAAACTCCTTAGCCTGAAGTTTCGTGCTTGCTTCACCTCATTAGCTAGCTTTTGAGGTGGCACGATCGTCTAAGACGCTTGAGGGCGGAAGATTGTGTGTGTTTGTGAGGCAGAGCGGCAGGTAGCCTATTGGTTAGAGCGTTGGGACTAGTAACCACGTGCTTTTGCCTGTACGAAGTCGAGCAAAAATAATATGCCTACACATTTTAGGCTGGCATATTTTAGACTGGCGTTATTGCATGCTAATTGTTTCTGATTAGTGATAGATGAGCAAATACATAAACTAGAGCTACTTTAATTTGATTTATTGAACCTTTATTTTAACTAGGCAAGTCAGTTCAGAACAAATTCTTATTTACAATGAAGGCCTACCAGAAGGCAAAAGACCTCCTGCGGGGACCGGGGCTGGGATATAAAATGATAGGACAAAACACACATCACGACAAGATACACTACATAAAGAGAGACCAAAGACAACAACATAGCATGGTAGCAACACATCATGGCAGCAGCACAACATGGTAGCAAAACAACATGGTAGCAGCACAAAACATGTAATAAACATTATTGGGGTGCAGACAACAGCACAAAATGCAAGAAGGTAGAGACAACAATACATCACGCGAAGCAGCCACAACACGAAGCAGCCACAACACAAAGCAGCCACAACACGAAGCAGCCACAACACGAAGCAGCCACAACACAAAGCAGCCACATCACGAAGCAGCCACAACACGAAGCAGCCACAACACGAAGCAGCCACAACACAAAGCAGCCACAACACAAAGCAGCCACAACACGAAGCAGCCACAACACAAAGCAGCCACAACACGAAGCAGCCACAACTGTCAGTAAGAGTGTTCATGATTGAGTCTTTGAATGAAGAGATGGAGATAAAACTGTCCAGTTGGATTGTTTTTTGCAGCTCGTTCCAGTCACTAGCTGCAGCGAACTGAAAAGAGGAGCGACCCAGGGATGTGTGTGCTTTGGGGAAAGAAACCAATTAACCAAATCCTCTCTATACACAGAAGGAGCTTCAGTGAAACAAAATCACAGTCAGTGACAAGTCAGTGAAGTCGAAGGCTTTTGGTCGGGAGTAAGCTAAGGCTATTAAGGGACTGCGAAATAATCCACTTGTTAAACTACATAACATGCTGGTAAAATGTTGTAATAAATGAGCCAACTAGACAAGATGATCATGAGCAGCACTCACCTCAATTTAGCTAACATTTCCCCAGTCTAATTGTAGCCTAACCAACATACAAACGGAGATTCGGTGAAAATGTTGATTGATTTATCAGGATGAGACCCCACAGAATTGTCTCAAAGCAGCGTGCTGGCGCTGTCCCAATAAAAACGCTGCATAAATGTTCTTGACCACACAAGGGAATACCTTTACAACGATTGCTGCCTCAGCATTGCGGCAAAATGTTATGCTAAGCCTTAGGCCAAAGTTTATCGAAATGATTAGTTATGCAGAAATAAAAGTTTTGACATTGATACCGGCAATACCTTTCAGATATAAGGAAGATGCTGGATAAAAGTTGACGGTGTGGTGAAGTTGGTGGGAAAAACGTCTTAGTATTGTAACGACCCTGGGTTTATAAGCGGAAATCGACCCTGCCGCACAAGGATTCTTTTTGCGGCACAGTCGATAGCACGCCGGACCTCGGGCTCCAAGGTCGAGGGTTCGAGACCTGCTCGCTGCTGTTTCATTACAGTATGAAAGGGATAATAGTGTTTGAAAATCACTGTTTTTAAAACGTTTAAACTTTTGATGTTATCAGGTAGAACTATATACTTTTTCTTCTACAAAATGTAGAAATGGACCGTTTTCACATATGTTGACACTGGTATTGTGCTGTAGGTAAAGAAGTGGTGGAGTTGCCTCATACAGTAATATTGTTTTTAAAAAGAGCATCTTTGGTTTTAACCCCCAAAACACCTGAGGTAAAAATGTTTTTCCTCTCCATTTCCTCTTCACTGTTCTCCATGTCAATGTTTCCCAAACTTTTCTCTGTTACTGTACCACCAAGTACATTTTGCTCTGCCCAGAGTACCCTTGAAGTACCCCTTTCGTGTGCCTTTTACCAGTTAACCTATGGTCTCATGAGTCTTCTCAAGTACCCCCTGTGGATAGACCAGGTACTCCAAGGGTTCCAAGTACCCCTGGTTGGTTAATTCCATGTCACTGTTTTCATTGTATATGTCTCCATCCTCTTCAATAGTTATTTTCCCTCAGGAATGGGGATGGAGGTGTTTGCAACACTGGCAGGTGCAACCATTCAGGGTCAGATTGTGGGGGTGTACCATGCTAAAAGTGCACAAGTCTGCAGCCAGCTGAACTACAGCGAGGCCTCCCTCCGTAACGTCTCCTCACCCCTCACTGATACCCTTCAGAACACGGTTTGGTCCATCATATCCATAACCCCCACCGTCTTTCTCTTCTCGCTCTTACAATAACCACTATCACACTCTTCTGTAACCGAGAAGACAATTTTGCATCACTTCCTCTCTGCAATATGTCAAAAGTGTGAAAGAGAACTTATCAACTAGAATTTGCCTGCACTGTAGAAATTCAGGAATAGCATTGCATTTATAGGTTCTTCCCTATTTGTGGTCATTACAGGAAGTGTAATCTTGTCTTGTCTGAACTGACAAGTATTTTTTTGACGTTTTCCCCTGAGCTTGTTGTTGTGTGTCTTAGTACAGACACGCTGATTTAATATTCATTTTGTTATTTTTCTGTCTTGACTTCAGAGGAGAGCTTACGTGCTTGCTGCTTTAGTTTTGGGAGGAATCTATTTCCTGTGTTGTGTTGTGCTCTTCCTGGGTGTGAAGGAGCAGTTGGGTGAGTATGGTTTCTTAGGTGCTTCTGTTGTATGTAGATTTTTGTTTGTTTTTTTGACTGGGGTACGAGAGACATCAGGCTATTTATTGATGATTTGTTTCACTTTCCACCCCAGCTCCTCTCAGTACCCTGGACCGTATCCGTATGCCCTACCTGGCAGGTATGAAGATGGTGGTGGGACACACCCCTTACGTGAAACTCGTATTCGGGTTTCTCTTTGCCTCGCTTGCCTTCCAGGTGAGGGTCGCCCTAGGGTCTGGACTGTGTGTTTTGTGTGTATGATGATGATGATGATGATGATCATGGAGATGTTAATGACTTTTAAATTATTCTCTTTCTTTCCTGTCACGGCGACATTACCCAGATGGCTCAAGGAAACTTTGCCCTCTTCTGTACCCATGCTGCAGGTCTGGGGGCCTACTTCCAACACCTCGTCCTTATCCTGCTAGTGAGTAAAGTAACCACGTTTGACACTCATTCAGAGCAGGTTCATGCATTGATTTAGGTAACAAGAGTGTCTTTTTGTTGTTGTATGTGTGTGTCCTTGTCTAGACAGCTGCCACCTTGTCCATCCCTCTGTGGCAGACATTGCTTTTGAGACTGGGGAAGAAGACGACGCTGTACATAGGACTCTGTGTAAGTTCCCTTTTACAAGAACGTGGTTATGTATATGTTTCAGCTGATCCTTAACATTTCTGAACTTCCTTCATCACTCTGTCTGTTGTTTCTCCTTTTTTTCAGATGTATGCACCAGCCCTTGTGATCATTGCGTCCATACAGAGCAACCTGCCTGTCTTCATCATTATGTCCGTCATATCTGGGTCTAGTCTATCGGCACTCTACCTGCTGCCCTGGTGAGAGTTTGTGTTTGTACACATACAATGCCTTCTGACAGTATTCAGACCCCTTGACTTTTTCCACATTTTGTTACGTTACAGCCTTATTCTAAAATTGATTAAATTGTTTTTTTTTCTCTTTCCCTCATCAGTCTACACACAATACACCATAATGACAAAGCAAAAACAGGTTTTTAGAAATATTTGCAAATTTACGAAAAATGTCAAACTGAAATATCACATTTACATAAGTATTCAGATCCTTTACTCAGTACTTTGTTGAAGCACCTTTGGCAACAATTTACAGCCTTGAATTTTCTTGGGTATGACGCTACAACCTTGTCAAGGGGTCTGAATACTTTCCAGATGCACTGTAGGTCAAAACACAATAAATGTGATGACTAAAATGATGATAGTATTAACAAGCATTAGAGATACAGTACCATTACATGTTCAATGGTGTAGGGCTCCCGAGTGGTGCAGCGGTCTAAGGCACTACATCTCCGTGCTAGAGGTGTTACTACAGACCCTGGTTCGATTCCAGGCTGTATCACAACCGGCCGTGATTGGGAGTCCCATAGGGTTTGGCCGGGGAAGGCCGTCATTGCAAATAAGAATTTGTTGGTGCCTCCCGAGTGGCGCAGTGGTCTAAGGCACTGCATCGCAGCAGCTAGCTTTGCCACTAGTCCAGTAGCTCTGTAGCAGCCGGCCGCGACCGGGAGACCCATTTTGACCTGATTTGGCGTCACACTTTTACCCCCATCCCTAGGGCCTGATTGGTGTCACACTTTTACCCCCATCCCTAGGGCCTGATTGGTGTCACACTTTTACCCCCATCCCTAGGGACTGATTGGTGTCACACTTTTACCCCCATCCCTAGCAAACACAGCTGTTGTAAAACTAATTGTATTTTTAACTGAAGATCATAATTAGGTGATTATTGGAGTCAGGTGTGTTAGCTTGGGGCTGGGGCAAAACTGTGACACCAGTCAGGCCCCCGAGGACTGGAGCTGCCCAGGCCTGCCCTAGCACTACACAACTGATTCAAATAATCATTAACCTTTGTTGATTTGAAACAGTGGTGTAGTGCTAGGGCAGAAACCAAAACGTGCACCCCTAGGGGTCCCGGGGACTGAGTTCAGGAAACAGTGCTCTAGAGTATCTTGAAAGCCACTATATAAACAGTTAGGTCAGTATAGCCTATCATAATGGCCCTGTCTCCCTGGTAACTGGACTGGTGCTTCCCTCCCACACACTCTGTACTGGGGCTTCCCTCCCACACACTCTGGACTGGGGCTACCCTCCCACACACTCTGGACTGGGGTTTCCCTCCCACACACTCTGGACTGGGGCACTTCCCTACCACACACTCTGGACTGGGGCACTTCCCTACCACACACTCTGGACTGGGGCACTTCCCTACCACACACTCTGGACTGGGGCACTTCCCTCCCACACACTCTGGACCGGGGCACTTCCCTACCACACACTCTGGACTGGGGCACTTCCCTACCACACACTCTGGACTGGGGCACGTCCCTACCACACACTCTGGACTGGGGCACTTCCCTACCACACACTCTGGACTGGGGCACTTCCCTCCCACACACTCTGGACCGGGGCACTTCCCTCCCACACACTCTGGACTGGGGCACTTCCCTACCACACACTCTGGACTGGGGCACTTCCCTCCCACACACTCTGGACTGGGGCACTTCCCTCCCACACACTCTGGACTGGGGCACTTCCCTCCCACACACTCTGGACCGGGGCACTTCCCTACCACACACTCTGGACTGGGGCACTTCCCTACCACACACTCTGGACTGGGGCACTTCCCTACCACACACTCTGGACTGGGGCACTTCCCTCCCACACACTCTGGACTGGGGCACTTCCCTCCCACACACTCTGGACCGGGGCACTTCCCTCCCACACACTCTGGACTGGGGCTTCCCTCCCACACACTCTGGACTGGGGCTTCCCTCCCACACACTCTGGACTGGGGCTTCCCTCCCACACACTCTGGACTGGGGCTTCCCTCCCACACACTCTGGACTGGGGCACTTCCCTACCACACACTCTGAGATTCTTATTTTTCCACAGCTATTGGAGACCACACTTCTAAAGACTTGAAAGTTAAGAAATGGTCTGCAGTGCTCTCTGAGCTGAGAAACATCTGTGTTTTACTACAACTATTAAATCATCTACTAAAGGAAGGAAGGAAGGAAGAAGAAGTGGACAGTAATAAATGTGTTATTTATTTAGTGAAATAGTCTACAATGTATTCTCACACAGTACCTTGTCATCCTGTCTGTGTGCAGGTCTATGTTGCCGGATGTAGTTGATGACTTCAAGGTGAAGAATCCCACCAGTACAGACCTAGAGCCCATGTTTTACTCCTGCTACGTTTTCTTCAACAAGTTCGGAGGGGGGATGTCTGTGGGCATCTCCACCCTGGCATTACAGTGAGTTCCACCTGCAGGGATTGGAGACTACAATCCTAAGTATTGGTACAAATATCATTTGAATCATGTATGGATTTATTTTACATCAACATGACTCTTCATTTGGGTGCTGTTTAGACCGTTGTCATGTCTCCAAACAGCACCCAACGAAGAGTCATGTTGATGTAAATAAATCCATACATGACTCAATCTATATTTGTACCAATGCTTGGATTCTATCTGTAGTGCGGCGGCACTTTCAGAAGCGTTTCCCCTCTTCTGTAATTGCTTGTCTACCGAGTGTAACCCTCCTCTCCCCACCCTCAGCTTTGCAGGGTATAAGCCTGGGGCCTGCAGGCAGAACCCAGCTGTGATCACAGCGTTGCGGGTCCTGTTCGCCCCTGTGCCCGTCGTCCTCCTCCTCATTGGTCTGGTGCTGTTTTATTTCTACCCCATCAATGAGGAGCGGCGCGGCCAGATCCAAAAGGAACTGCAGAAAGCAGAGTGAGTTTCCATCCTGTTGATAGTCCCAATACCCTACAGTGGATCTACATTACTTGGATTAATTGGTTGAGCTGATTGTATGCTAGACTGACATCTAGTGGTAGATCACTGTAGCTGTCTAGTTTTTGTTTTTCTCACAAATCAAATAAAAGTTTATTGGGCACGTGCACATGGTACAGCCATTTGCTTACTTGCTAATGCTCCTCAGCAATGACAAATAAAAGAGTACCAAAATAACAAGTAGTAAATAAAAGTAGATTCAAAAAATGTAATACAAATAGTAATATGAAAATAATGTACATAATATAATCTACAGTATGATTTTATAAAAAATATAATTAATTATTATTATTTTATGAAAACATGTAAGCTTTCCTGATAATTCTATGACATTGTTTCACTTACAAAGCCATTTTGTTCTTTACAGGAAAGTGGATGGAAACCAAGAAATGGAGGTAGTGGGATTGTAGACTCCGCTCAGACACAGCCAGCCTGTCTAGCTGGAAACTTCCATCTGTCAGTGTCTTTTGTCTGACATGGTGCATGACTGTTCACACCTCATCTGACACCATGCTAGGACACTGCTTCCTATTTCACTGAAGACGATTGTCATGGTCACAGGCCGAAACACAGACATTTGACTCAGCCTATGTATTGTATCTCTGCATGTGTGTGTGTTTTCTTATCCAACCATTGTAATCACTTTTGTGTACAACAGTGGTTCCCAACCTTTCTCTGTTAATGTACCACCAACTTAATTTTTCTCTGCCCAGAGTACCCCTGACGTACCCCCTCATGTGCGTTTTACCAGTAAGCCTATGGTCTTATGGATCTTCTCAAGTACCCCCTGTAGGTAGACCAGGTACCCCCTGTGGATAGGGCAGGTACCACCAGGGGTCTTAGTAGCTCTGGTTGGGAACCACTGGTGTCCAGTACTGTTCACTGGATGCAAGGACCTCAGAGTAATATGTTTGTAATAAACCACTTATATTCAAAGGGATCAAGATCTCCATTTTATTTGAAGAATTTTAACCCAGTATACAGTAGGCCTAAATTCTACTCTAGTCTGGGATGCTGGTGCTTCATTACAGATCAAATATATTAAAATAAAGAAATGGGGAAGGTAAATCTAACATCCAACAGAAGAAGAAAAAACACCACGCGATCGTTTAATGGTGCGTGCATTGTTATTACATTGTTATTACATTGTTATTATTTATGAACAGAATAAAAAATAAAAAAATCGCGCTCAAAATGTGACGAACACTCCCACTTTTTTTTTCTCCGGTTTAACCGCTACATTCACATCACGTGGTAGACGCCGCTGCACGGAGACAGACGACAACAGCCGCTGAAATAGCAGATTGAAGGAAGATAGTCTCTTGGTAGGGTTGAGGGATATTAACGAAGGAAATGGGAGTAGAAATTGAGACAATAACCCCGGGCGATGGTAAAATATGTTTATGCATATCTTTAGCTCAAGATTTCTGATGGATTTCCGTTAATTCATTTTAATTTCCACACAAAAAAATGCAGCTTCTCTTAGTCTTCTCATGCGGTTATCCTGTTTTAGCGTCGCATCGTCTTTTCATGCCCGTTATCCTGTTTTAGCGTCTCTTCGTCTTTTCATGCCAGTTATCCTGTTTATCTATGGCTTTTTCTCCCACAGGAAGGACCTTCCCTAAAAAAGGACAGACGTGCGTGGTGCATTATGTTGGTGAGTTTGGGAGATTCATTTCCAGTGTCTGTTTGAATGCAAGCACCAATGCAAATTCCCTTAAATCTCAGGCCACAACCTTGGCGATTGAGTGCATTTTTTTTGTTTCAATAGTAATATTTTCATTCAGGGGAATTTAATTTGGATGCAATTGAAAATACATCTTTAGCTCTGGCCACCCAACAGTGTGTTTGTTGCGTTACGTCTTTCAGTACAAGGGAGGCAGGTGGCTTCTTCGTATTGGAATGCGGTTATTACTACATTGTATAAATTGAGCAACATTGTAACATCGCGTGCGAAGTCAAGACTACTTTGTTACAATGTAGCCACTGGACACTTCATAGGTGATTACAGTAGGGTAATATAACATGCAGGTAGGTGTCTGTGTTGAGCGTTCAGACGTCGGCAGCTGCAGGGTTCAATCCGAGGTCGAGACAGCGAGGGATTTAAACGCAGTCTGATACCCTGCCTTTGTTGAAGTTGAGGGGATTGGTGACGTCGGATAGAACTGAGTATTGCTGTCTGATGTCTTTTTATGGACCCCCCCCCCTTTCGTTGTAATTGTTTACTAATGAGTTAGTGTGTTACTGTAATAGTTGCAGGGGTTGTTATATTTTAGAATTTTCTCAAATTTTCTCCATACGATGTAGACTATTCAATTGTCAGCTATCTAGTTGTAGGATAGCTGCTATTGTAGTCCTAACACTCGTATTGGATTATCATGTAACTTCTATTATACTCAGATTCATGCATACACAACATATTTACACCACTGGCAAGATGCTACATGTTTTACTACGTTTGCTATAGCAACAGTAGTTTTTTTTTCCACTTTATGATTTCCTGCCAGAAAATGATATTTTCCTGTTATTCATGTGTGAACTGTACCCCCATGCAATAGCTGGTGCTTGAGTTAAATCACTGAGTTAAATCACTGAGTTAAATCACTGGGGAAGCTAAGCCAGTAAAAAAAGTCATATTTACAACCTGTGATAATTGTGTTGTTTGCTCTATAGCCCTTAGTTCATACACCACTCTGATATGCAATATGGCCGAGACAACAAAAAAGACAACAGTCACAGTGGTGGAATAAATTAGACTACGCATATACTTGTTTCATCACAATACCAGAAAGCAACACATGTCCCGGTGTCCACAAAAACAAATATTGCATGTAACAAATAGTTAAATGACCTACAGCATGGTCCATCAAGTGAATGTTTTCTACAGTTTACAGTTTACTAAACAACCATTTACACTTCAACATGAAAACGTCGTCAAATCAACTAGGCTATAATACAGTGAAAACAAATGGAAAGATACGAAAGACAATTTAGTCCAATCAATGTTGCTAATTTATCATGTGACTGTCCATGGTACAGCTTTCTCTCTCTTTCGCTCTGTGTGTGTGCGTGTGTGTGTGTGTGCATGCAAGTTTAAAAAAAAGTTGACTCGCCATACTTGTAGACTAGTTGAATGACAACGTCATTCTCCTCTCTTTCATATATAGTTTTTAGTTTTTGTTGTCATAGGCTACCTAGCTAAAATGCTTGCTAGCCTAACTTCCTTGCATGGGCAACAATGAACCAGCTAGATTAACGTGAGACTACTAGACTACATATTGCATTTCAATCATCTCAGGCCCGTGGCTCAATATATGAATTTATGGTTAGATCAGAATCACCATCATTGAGTCCAAATCTCCATCCATTTATTTATTTATTTAACTAGGCAAGTCAGTTAAGAACATATTCTTATTTTCAATGACAGCCTAGGAACAGTGGGTTAACTGCCTGTTCAGGGGAAGAACTACAGATTTGTACCTTGTCAGCTCGGGGGTTTGAACTTGCAACCTTCCGGTTACTAGTCCAACGCTCTAACCACTAGGCTACCCTGCCGCTCCAGGACTTAGGAAAGGGCTTATTTAGCAAGCTAGCTACGGCAGGACAACGACACAAGCAGACCAGGAACGGACAACGTTTTTCTGACAACCTTTTGCTTTGGATGTGATTTGATTGGTGTAAATCCAAACTGACCTCCTTTTGGGGGACATTTTGCATGTGGCTGGACAACCGACAGTTGAGCTCAGCTTTTTAAAATGTATTAACGGAGGTGAAATGCTTGCTGGCATCAATCAATCAAATGCTGTGGCGGCAACATGTGATACTCTTTTGGTCCAGACAGCATCAGATACATGGGCTACAAATACTAAGACAGAGGGGGCGCTGTTTCCCTCGCTCTGATGATTTCTCCAGTGAGATTCAGCCATTTGCCAATTTTAAGGGAAAGTATGAAAACACAGAGAGATGAAAGATTAAATTATTTTATACTGTTTTTCTTTTTTTATTGGTCAAATATTTGGGGGAAGCCTGGCTTCCATTGGCATCAATGATTACACTCCTCTGCCCTCACGTAATGATGTCAGTCTCCTATTTGCATAAATCTGCTCCCTGACGGGATATTTTTGAGACTGTCAACAACGATAACGTTCGACGTCAAAGAAATTAAAACTGAAAAAGTTTTTGCATTATAAATTCCATCCCTAATAGATCATTATATTGGCCAACGCAGAGAGAGGGAGAGAGAGAAAATAAATAAAAATCTGGCCGCCCAACCCCGCCACCTCTGGGATTACTACTATCTATATCTTGCCCCCTGATGTTTCCGACAGCAGTGCACGCCAGAGATTAGCCCCCTCCTGGCCTGATTGGTGGTAACAACAACAGTACACAATGAACGCCTCCTCGGGATGGATTGCCGAGTGCAGACGCCCAAAATATGGCCACATTTTCCTGTCACTTTGCTGCCCACCCCCAGAGACAGCTGCAGGGCCTATTTCTGCTATCGGTGGAATCCCTTCATTTCCATTCAGGGATATAGTTTTACATTAGCTCAGCAGATATATTGTTAATGCTTCGTTAACTGTCGGTTTTGTCCCTTGTTGTGTTGCATAACAGTAGATATGGAAGTAGACCGACAAGAGCCACAGGATGTACGTCTTTCACCCTAAGTGTTCGTCTGCCTGCTGGAACTCAAGTTAGTTTGGGTTTTAGTACAGGAATTGCACCCCTAGTCCAGTTCTGAAATGATTGCGTTGAAACGTAACAAGACATGCCACCATCTCTATTACAGATTGTCAAAATAAATCCTCTCTGCCTCTCATTTCCTCCTTCTCAGGCTCTCTGACGGATGGACGCAAGTTTGACTCCTCCCGTGACAGGGACAAGCCCTTCAGGTTTAAAATAGGAAAACAGGAAGTGATCCGTGGCTGGGAAGAGGGAGTTGTGCAGGTAGGTGTACTGTGCAGACATTTCTGGTGTCTGTCTGCCCCTACTTCTAGGAAGTACAGGAGAAGGGTTTTTACAATGAAATTACCACGTCCTTGTAACGGAGAGGTTGCCATTTTTGCCAAAGCACAGAATGTCCCATCGGTGTATTTCTTTGCTGTGCATGAGCCCTCGGGCAAGATTATCCAGAGCAAAAAACATTTATTTTACTCTGTGAATTGAACTGTTCCAGGTACCACCGTCTCTATCAGTAGGAACATAATGACCTTCATACATAGTATTTCTCTGAACATATGACATGCTTTGTGTGGGCTATACAAGACGGTTTGAAGTATTTGCATAAACCTTTACATTAGTTTCACTGTTACTAGGGCAGTACACACAGTCCGGTCTGTTTGTTGTACAGCTCTGTGATGTGTAGCTGCAGCAGATTGAAAGGGAAATGTGTGCAACAGGAGAGAGAGACTGAGGCATTGTGTTGTACTTCAAAGCAGTTTGCTGGGCTTTTGCCAGGAGGTTGATTACATAATATTCTTATCAAGGGCGACAGATGCGGTGAAGAGACGTGCCCGTATTAGTCTTTGTTGTGTTGGCTAGACATTCTCCCAGCCAATGGCAGTTCTCCACAAGAGCCCTCAGCGTTTTCATCAGAGGCTCCACACTTACAGCATGACAAACCGCTCCCCCAATTACACAAACACACACTAAGCATCTGGTCTGGGGTCAATTGCTGCTTTATGTACAACCAAAAAGTGATGCATAAAATGAACACAATTTGAACAAAAAAAAGTTGTCAACAGTATCATAAAGTAAATGCTTCTTTCTGAAATAAAGCATAGAGGTTCTTCTTATCTGCTTATCTCAGTGTGGCTGTGCTTGACCTATTTCCCCCTCACTTCCTTGCAGATGAGTGTCGGTCAGAGAGCCAAGCTGACCTGCTCGCCTGACTTTGCCTACGGAGCAAAAGGCCACCCGGGGATCATTCCACCCAACGCCACCCTCATCTTTGATGTTGAGCTACTGAGCCTTGAATGAAGATTATTATTATTTTTTTGTAAGTACTTTTTTTGGAAGATTTTCTAAGTGTGTTTTTGTTTGTTATTATCCGTAGTTGAAATAATAGCACAAATGCATCTACAAGTCTATAGATTCAATCTAATCCCTTTCTCCTCTTCCTCCTCTGTCTTTGCAGGCTCCTTTCTACCTAGGAAACATGTAGAAAGGCTAAGAAAGTCTGTACTTGATTCTATAAGAGACCTGAGTCTATAATTCCACCACTTTGGTCATTATTTTATCCATATATACAAAATCTGCGTTATCAATGACTCAGTTATTTTGTTTTTCTTTAAAAACCTATGGGCCATAACCTTAAAACCTTACAAACCTTGATGTTTTTAAATCTTGAATTTTTAAATTGTGCTTTACTTTGTTTTGTGAAATTATTGGTTGTGCATGGTTATATGAGTAATGCAAAATACCAATGAAATATTAGCAGCGACATTCATCTCTTTTCAAGAGAACCTATTAGCAACATAGAGGGCTGGTGCTTGACGTGAAGCCTACCCGACGAACAAAACTAAGAGAATATGAAAAGTACATGTTTGCATCCATACCTCTCCCAGCTGAAAGTAGAACAAATATGAATAGATTTTTTTTTAGAGTTGTAGGGCTTAGTGTAATGTTGAGAGGCATAAGTGTAGTAAAATATTGAGTCATGGGATGTCTTAATGGTATAAAACAGGAACATTGTTTTGATATGTTGTATTTACCCAGACTAAATAGTGATGTTTTCTTTCATTTTGATTAACTTTATTAGGCGCTAGTGAGCATTCTGCACAGAGAAACCAGTACAGAAGAGAATGGTTGTATCATATTGCGTGTCTCTCATTACGAGACGATATGCAACCAATTAGCCGGTTCTGCATGTCCTACATAATGATATCCTGATCTATACGTGTCAAAGCTTTGCATTTTTATATTTTTGGTTGTTGTTGTTGTAGCTTATGTTTTTTTCCAAGTCAAATCTTTAACCCTGTTGAAAGCCATACATCTGTTATTAACAGTGATGGGAACCATATTGTATACGTACATTAATTGGAGTAGTGATGATTTTGAAAAGGGGGTTGAGGAATCGATTCAATTGTGACCTCCCCCACCTTATTTTGTCTCACAACTTGACATTATATATTTTTCAGATGCCATCTTTCTAAAATATGTGTATGCGACCAATACAATTTGACTTGATAACTAAGAATGACTTCTACTTTGACCTGTAATTGAATGGTAAATCTTTTTTTGGTCAGCGTCATTAGACTGACTCCACACTGCCTAAATAAAAATGCTGTGTTGTGGTAGTCAGGTGACGGAGACATCCATGTTTTGTATCACATTTAAAAGTCTGTTGAAATAGAGTTAAATCTAATGCATATAGAACATGTTCAGATGCTGGCCATCATTGCTCTTGATGTTACAGCTGTCTAGGCGCATGGCACAAATGCAGTCCTATGTACTGTGTATTTGTGTGCTGAGTTACATACGCAGGCACAACCAATAAATGTTTTGCAGTTGCAATAAAGTGCTCTCTACCTGCTTTGTGTGAAAGTCAATTTTTTTCTTAAATTACCGGGATATCTGGCATTAATGAGGTTGGGGTTATTAAATAATGTTTTTTTTTGTTGAAATGTTGTGTTGTAATTTTAGAAAATGTACATATCTGCAGTAATAGTATTATTTACCCGCCAGTGTTGTGATTGGCTGTGATATTCGCCTGTTGCTTTCTCCTATCGGAGCGGCCGCCGCGGTCGAAGCTGCTTAACTTTGTGCCTGTGTTATCTAGTGGAAATGGCTCTTTTCGTGGTTTGCTAAAATAATACACTGTTCGCTCAAAAACAAGCACTGAGTAATCGTGTAAGGGATCCTTGTACCATCTAAATCCCTGTGAAATGTATTTTTCAATAGCAAAACATTTTTGTTTTTACAGCTGTTTGAAACCGGTGAACCAAAACCGAAACTAAAAGGCTCACGCCTCACAATCACACCGAGTGTTTTGAATGTTGGTACACCAGAAGTACTGTACATTCATTTCAAATGGAACTTATCGAAAGTATGAATCAAACTGTATGTCTATACGGCTTACATAAATGGTAGCAGAAGGAGAATGTTTTAACTTTTTGTTGCATACATATCCACATGATACGAGGCGCCAAGCCCGTGTCTCTGCCATGTTGCGGGTGAGGGGGAGATGTGTTTTTAATACAGCCTACTTAGTGCTGTTGCAATTCACCTAGCTTCAACATAGGGGAGACATGCTGAGACATTCTAGGTGTAGTGGCACCTTTTAAGTATCAAGGTGTTCAATTAGTGTCTGCTTTGCTATAGAAACCGAAGTGGTATCTCGGGATTGGAATAGGGTTTTATGGATCATCGTTCATATTCATAGAGATTAGAATATATATGAGCCATCACCCAGCAAGACGTAGAAGAGTGGCAAAGTTGCTCCACAGTAGTAGTAGTAGCAGCACTATGCCCCATTTTCCACTGATGAACAGTTACTGAACTAACAGAATTCACAGATTGTCTTTAACCACCTCATATCGCACAATTTCAAGTACTTGCGAAAAATCTTTAAAATGAGATATTCCTGACCATAGCTGCATGCTGTATGTATGTATTGCGTATGTATGTATTATCTATGTCTGCATTATGTATGTATGCACTATCTTTGTCTGCATTATGTATGTATGCATTATCTATGTCTGCATTATGTATGTATGCATTATCTATGTCTGCATTATGTATGTATGCATTATCTATGTCTGCATTATGTATGTATGCATTATCTATGTCTGCATTATGTATGTATGCCCTGAGACGGCAACAGCTGATGGGCGGTCATTGGTTGTGTCACCGCCTCTGATTGACTTGGGTTTTCTCGACCAGGACATTAGCGGTGACTCAGAATATCACTTCTCAACAGCGGTGCTTTCGTCCCAAGTACGAAGCAGAAAAAGGAGTATAGTAACTAAAAGTCGGAGGTTTTTTCTCCCCCCCCCTGAGACATTCACCATCAAAAACTTTTAAGGTGAGTTTACATATGTCCAACAATATTTCCCGTTAGCTAGCGTAGCTCTCCCGGTTAGCTTGCTAGCAAATGTATCGAAACAAAGGTGGTGATTGAACATAAGTGAGTAAAGTTATTCACCAGCGACGTGTTAGCCGAGATTGGAGGAATAAAGAAAAGAGTAACATCTTGTCTTGATACATTTAGCTAACTAGGTAACCAGTTAACCTAGGTATCTAGGTAACCAGTTAACCTAGGTAACCAGTTAACCTAGGTATCTCATCGTTTAGCCATAACTGCTTGTTACTTTGCTGATGAAAATCTGTAGCTAGCATATATATAGCTAACTAGCCAAGTTAGCTATAGCTAGATGCACTGTGCCTTCCATGTGGTTGTCTTTTATTATATGGTGTCACAGTGAGGCTATTCGCCTGGTAAGTACAGTTAACTGGCTAGCAAACTACATATTCAGCTACATACCTAACTAATGTTTAAACTATATTTGTTTAGAAATGTTAAGTAAATCTCAATGTTTTTGAAACCTCTGACTCATGACATCATGTGATTTCTTGACTCATGCTACACAAATGTCTGTCACACTAGAGAGATGTGTAAGTTACTGTAGAGCTCCCCCAAACAATTAGCCAGCTGTAGACCGTCTTAGCAAAATGTGTGATGTCTTATTAAGTATGAGCTGTATGGAATGTTTTAATTTTATTTTTTATTGAAACTTTATTTAACCAGACATCTAGGTTAATGTTTTGGGAGAATATCAACCATTCTGATTTAGAAGCGTATAGTGACCTAGGTCAGTCTAGTCACTGATCAGCTCAGACAGCACTGAAACAGATGAATGAATATGGATGTCAATGCTTTAGTTCAGTGTAGCTTTGTCCTGCGAAATAGCCATTTTAAATGACCATTTTATATCTAATACAAAATAAGTAACTTTTAATGTTGCAAATGGGTAAGCCATCTGTAAAATAAATTAAAAGTCAAAATTGTTACTACAAATGGTCATTTTAAATGGCCTAGTTGAGGGATGAAGCTAACTTCAGTACTGTAGGACTGCACAGAAGAACATTCTGAATGGGGTAGCTAGGCATATATTTGATCACAACTTGGTAAACACTGGTTGAAAACAAAGAGGAAGGTGAGTGAACATAACATGTCATTAGTTATAATAGTGGACCTTGTGATCATTGTCATAGTCTCTACCCCCCCCCCCTTCTCTGGCCGGTTGGGGTGGGGGGCACATTTCAAGGCACTTCCCATGTTTTCATTTGGTGTTCAGAGACATAATGGAGTGTGTGTCTCTCTCTCTCTCTCTGGTCTGTGAATTGGATGTGTAGTGTACAGTAGTATTGCCTTTAGTAATGTGATTGTTGGGCATGTTTAGCTTGGCTCAGTGATTGTGCTAAATGTTCACATGATGTGCTTTATTTTTATCACTTGTTTTTTAAACTTTGTAGTAGTGTCAACCACCTGTTAGTAGGAATGTGTTAGTAGGGTTATGTCTTTTCACAATTGTGTGTTGTCTTGTATGTTGTTCTTGTAGAGGAACAAGGATTTGGCTATTTTCATGGTGTGCGGTTTGACAGTGCTACACGTGTAGGAGTGAGTAACATTTGTATCAATGTTGTGGGATAGGGTGTATACACGTGTAGGAGTTTTTTTTTTTGTTCTCTAAGTTCGCTGTGTAGTTTTTTTCATTTCGTCGTGTGTGGGGGGGAGAGAACTTGGACATTGACACTGACTGTGGTCGACATGGTAGCAGTGTATCTTTGACTACCTCTAAGTTCCTGTTTCCTGTTCATGGCTTATCTTGTGATTTGTTCACAAAGTGGGATGCCACAGTGTATAATATAAAAAGGAACAGCATGTGACATGAACATCTCTCTTGTACTTTTCCTTTTCAACACCATTCTCAACAACACACTGGAGACACCAACTTATAAACAAACCGTCATTCGCAGTGATTCTGATGTCGTACCGGAAATGCGACCAGACCAGTTCATGTCTTCTCTTCTTCCTGGAATGACCCGTATGGCTCAGGTGACATCTTAACGAATGTACGCAAAGGCCTACGGCAACAATTTGATCAGAAGGACACCATAGCCAAAGGCCTGGTCCTTAAAGGCAAGGCTTGTATGTTTGAGTAGTTGAGGATGATGAGTGACTGGGCTCTTACTCCTCGGCATGGTAGGTGTCTACTGTAGACTCTGGGACAGTTTCACCTGCCACACCCTATAGTACAGCTGATCTCTATTTACTCTGTACTGGAAGTGTGTACTCTGTCATGTGATGCACTCTGTCATTCCCTCCCTCTCTCATTCCCTCCCTCTCTCATTCCCTCCCCCTCTCTCATTCCCTCCCTCTCTCTCATTCCCTCCCTCTCTCTCATTCCCTCCCTCTCTCTCATTCCCTCCCTCTCTCTCATTCCCTCCCTCTCTCTCATTCCCTCCCTCTCTCATTCTCTCTCTCTCTCTCTCTCTCTCTCTCTCTCTCTCTCTCTCGCTCTCTCTCTCATTCCCTCCCTCTCTCTCTCTCTCATTCCCTCCCTCTCATTCCCTCTCTCCCTCCCTCTCACCCCCCCTCTCATTCTCTGTCTCTCTCTTTCTAGTGGTTGTAAGTGAGCTTTTAGTTTCTTATTAACTCTGGCTGTAGGCCTATCTCTTCCAGTAAAAGGGAAACTGCCTCTCATCCTGTTTCTCTTGCTATTCCATTAGGCCTAGATCCATTAGTCTTGCTCCACCCTCAGTCCTGTGATTATGCTAGTTTTCCATGATAACTTGTGTGTATTTGTTTACCAGCTTTGAGAGAGCGAAGGCTTAGTACCAAAACACAGACCATATCAGCCCCAGTACATACTGTACATTGCCTTCAGAAAGTATTCATACCCAATGACTTAATTCCACATTTTATTGTGTTACAGCCGGAATTCAAAATGGATTAAATATACTTTTCTCTACACACAATACCCCATAATGACAAAGTTAAAACATTTTTGCAAATTTATTGAAAATGAAATGACATAAATATCTTATTTACATAATTATTCACACCCCTGAGTCAATACTTTGTAGAAGCACTTTTGGCAGCGATTAGAGCTGTGAGTCTTTCTGGCTAAGTCTCTAAGAGCTTTCCACACCTTTGCCCATTTATTATTAAAAAAAATCTTCAAGCTCTGTCAAGTTGGTTGACCATTTTCAGGTCTTGCCGTAGATTGTCAAATCAAAACAGTAAATTGGCCACGCAGGAACATTCACTGTCTTCTTGGTAAACAACTCCGGTCTAGATTTGGCCTTGTGTTTTAGGTTATTGTCCTGCTGAAAGGTGACCTCATCTCCCAGTCTCTGGTAGAAAGTAGACTGAACCAGATTTTCCTCTTGAATTTTGCCTGTGCTTAGCTCCGTTCCATTTCTTTTTTATTCTTGAAAAACTCCCCCGTCCTTAACGATGACAAACATACCCATAACATGATGCAGCCACCACTATGCTTGAAAATATGGAGAGTGGTACTCAGAAATGTATTGTATTGGACACTTTGTATTCAGGACAAAAGGTAGTTGCTTTGTAACATTTTTTGCAGTATTATTTTAGTGCCTTGTTGCAAACAGGATGCATGTTTTTTAATATTTTTATTATGTACAGGCTTTCTTCTTTTCGCTCTGTCATTTACAGTTGAAGTCGGAAGTTTACATACCCTTAGGTTGGAGTCATTAAAACACGTTTTTCAACCACTCCACAAATGTCTTGTTAATAAACTATAGTTTTGGCACGTCGGTTAGGACTTCTACTTTGTGCATGACACAAGTCATTTTTCCAACAATTGTTTAGACTGATTATTTCACTTATAACTCACTTTATCACAATTCCAGTGGGTCAGAAGTTTACATACACTAAGTTGACTGTGCGTTTAAACAGATTGGGACGTTCCAGAAAATGATGTCATGGCTTTAGAAGCTTCTGATAGGCTAATAGACATCATTTGAGTCAATTGGAGGTGTACTTGTGGATATATTTCAAGGCCTATCTTCAAACTCAGTGCCTCTTTGCTTGACATCATTAGAAAATAAAAAGAAATCAGCCAAGACTCCAGATTTTTTTTTATAGACCTCCACAAGTCTGGTTCGTCTTTGGAGCAATATCCAAATGCCTGAAGGTACCACGTTCATCTGTACAAACAATAGTGCGCAAGTATAAACACCATGGGACCACACAGATGTCATACTGCTCAGGAAGGAGACGCGTTCTGTCTCCTAGAGTACGTTGGTGTGAAAAGTGCAACTCAATCCCAGAACAACAGCAAAGGACCTTGTAAAGATGCTGGAGGAAACCGGTACAAAAATATTTATATCCACAGTAAAACGAGTCCTATATCAACAACCTGAAAGGCCGCTCAGCAAGGAAGAAGCCACTGCTCCAAAACCGCCATAAAATAACCAAACTACGGTTTGCAACTGCACATAGTGACAAAGATCGTACTTTTTGGAGAAATGTCCTCTGGTCTGATGAAACAAAAATGGAACTGTTTGGCCATAATGGCCATCATTATGTTTGGAGGAAAAGGGGGGAGGCTTGCAAGCCGAAGAAGACCATCCCAACCGTGAAGCACGGGTGGCAGCATCATGTTGTGGGGGTGCCTTGCTGCAGGAGGGACTGGTGCACTTCACAAAATAGATAGGCATCAGGAGGAAGGAAACTTATGTGAATATATTGAAGCAACATCTCAAGACATCAGTCAGGAAGTTAAAGCTTGGTCGGAAATGGGTTTTTCAAAATGGACAATGACCCCAAGCATACTTACAAAGTTGTGGCAAAATGGCTTAAGAACAACAACAGTCAAGGTATTGGAGTGGCCATCACAAAGCGCTGACATGAATCCTATAGAAAATGTGTGTACAGAACGAGCAAGGATCCTACAAACCTGACTCGGCTACACCAGCTCTGTCAGGAGGAATGGGCTAAAATTCACCCAAATTATTGTGGGAAGCTTGTGGAAGGCTACCTGAAACGTTTGACCCAAGGTAAGCAATTTAAAGGCAATGCTACCAAATACTAATTGAGTGTATATAAACTTATGACCCACTGGGAATGTGATAAAATAAATTATTATTCTCTCTTATTATTGAAATTTTAAAAAATAAAAATAATAAAATAAAAATAAAGTGGTGAAGCTAACTGACTGAAGACAGGGAATTTTATTAGGATTAACTGTCAGGTATTGTGAAACTGAGTTTAAATGTATTTGGCTAAGGTGTATGAAAACTTCCGACTTCAACTGTATGTTAGTATTGTAATTTGTGGAGTAACCACAATGTTGATGTTTTTCCTATCACAGCCATTAAACTCTAACTGTTTTAAAGTCACCATTGGCCTCATGGTGAAATCCCTCACGGTGAAATTTCCTTCCTCTCCGGCAACTGAGTTAAAAAGGATGCCTGTATCTTTGTAGTGACTGGGTGTATTGATAGACCATCCAACGTGTAATGAATATGTCAGCTTTAAAAAAAATATCCATCTACCAATAGGTGCCCTTCTTTGCGTGGCATTGGAAAACCTTCCTAGTCTTTCTGGTTGAATCTGTGTTTGAAAACCACTGCCCAGTTGAGGGACCTTACAGATAATCGTATGTGTGGGGTACAGAGGTAGTCGTTCAGAAATCACGTTAAACACCAATATTGCACACAGTCCATGCAATGACTTGTTAAATAATAAAAAATAAAAACATTTTATGCTCGCCATAACAAAGGGGCTGAATACTTATTGACTCAAGACATTTCATATATAATTGTATTTTTTTTTATCTCAAAAAACACAATTCCATTTTGACATTATGGGGTATTGTGGGTAGGCCAGTGACTCCAAAAAAATCTTAACTTAATCCATTTTAAATTCAAGCTGTAACATAACAAAATGTGGAAAAAGTCTAGGGGGTGTGAATACTTCCTGAAGGCCTTGTACCAGGTAGAAACCACCACAAGCTTCCTCAATAGGTTTCAGTGTTAATAGATGTAATGTACTTTCTTGTTTTTAGTTGATAGAAACTATTTTATGTTCCTTGACAAAATCTTTGATGTCAATGTTTTCTTCTTGATAGTAGACATCCGGAGATCAAAAGCCCAGCTCCTTGAGATTATGTTTCACTGTGTTGCTCGTTCAGTGACTGGGGACAAGGCAGCAGTCCAAACGGGCTGCAGGTTGAGGCTTACATAACATGTTTTTTAACTGATGGCGTGCCCTGGGGGATTGCTGTGTGTGAACAATGACACATTCTGCCTGCTGTATGTTTTGACTGTTACTTTAGAGTACAAACTGAAACTCTCAAATCAACCTACATTGTTTTACATGTCGAGGTTCGGTAACCTTGATGTTATGAAAATGCTTTTAGAACATAATAAAATATATATTTTTTCGAGCACCTAGCTCAGGATAGAAAGATGTGGCCTCGGCGCCTAGCTCAGCATAGAAAGATGTGGCCTCGGCGCCTAGCTCAGGATAGAAAGACGTGGCCTCGGCGCCTAGCTCAGGATAGAAAGACGTGGCCTCGGCGCCTAGCTGACTTTGGTCGACAGCTGTACAGTGTTTCCTCCGACACACTGGTGTGGCTGGCTTCCGGGTTAAGCTAGCAGTGTGTCAAGAAGCAGTGCGGCTTGGTGGGGTCGTGTTTCAGAGGACGCATGGCTCTCGACCTTTGCCTCTCCTGAGTCCGTACGGGAATTGCATCGATAGGACAAGACAGTAACTACCAATTGGCTATCACAAAAAAAGGGGTAAAAAAATATTATAAAATAAACCACTTGCAAACGTTTTTGAGCTCATTCAGCTGTAGGCTACATTAGTGTTTTTTCACATGGACAGTGGCATCATATCAACTGTTACTCAACATTAGCAAGCTAGCTGAATGCATGATGTCCACAATAACACTGCCGGTAGCTAGCATAGAATTACCGGGAGCCTCCTTCTAGATAGCTAGGTGTCTGTTCTGCAAGAGTTCGCTCCAGACATGTAGTGTTGCTAACAGTGTCCACTTTTATTAAATCAATTGCAGCTAGTTGTGAGTCTTTAGATTTTTTTTTTTTACCTTTTATTTAACTAGTCAGTTATGAAGTAGTGGGAACAGAACAGCCTTCTTCGGTTACAAAATGATGCTGCCAATGTCGCTAGGCTACCTAGCAAAATATCAATGGTAGCTGAGCTTGCCGTGGTTTCGGACTAGTTGGCTAGCTAGCCCACCTTGCACGGTGTGTATATATATATATATATTTTTTTTGTCAATTTATCGTTCATACCATTTTACCTGGCTAGTCTCTTAATTAACAGGATAGCCTTCTATAAAGGCACTTATTTTCATAATTTTTGTATTGTCAAAATTTCAAACATTCTCAATGAGGCTACAAACATGCAATCTAATCTGGGCTGCTTGTCAGACGAACCATTCAAGTGATGTCATTGATGACACGTTATCAAGATGGAGGCACGCAGTAGTCAGATGAGGCCATTTAAAAAAAAAAAAAAGGTTATAACATTAAATATGAGCTTTCGGCATTTTTAAGGGTAGGAACATTCTTCTTTATCACATTTTTCTTATCAAAACCACCTTAACTTACTACAGTCAGTTTCTAGCCTACATTGTTTGTTCTAGAACTCGCCCAGCCTACAGTATGTGGATAAGAAGGGTATCTCTGACTTGTTAGTTAGGTCTTTTATAGGGTGTTCTGACCACACCCACTTTTCAGCTTACATCACATCTTTGTTGCCGTTAGCTACCCTTCTCTCTCTTTACCGTCTCACAATAAGAAAAGGATGGGTGATTATGGGAAGGGGTCTGGAAGTGCAGAAATGGATCATGGTGGATTAGTGGTGAAAAACTTAAGCCTCAATTGAAAAACAGGAATCTCATTATGAGCTTTATGGCCTGGGAGTCCCCATGCCATGTGTGTCACTCTTTCAGAGCTGTGTATGGGCACGGGTCTATGGACAGACAGACAGACCGACAGACCGCTCTGTTCTCCAACCCTCTCTCTGTGTGGTCCAGAACCCCCCCCCCCCCCCCCCCTAATCCTGTCTTCCGCCACATTATTCTCAGCTAGTGATCTGCCATCAAAGGTTAGCAGTTTATGGGTGAGATTCTCTCTCCTTTGTATTGTGGTATTTACTCTTCTCATGCCAACATTGACAGTTTCCTTTGTGTTCTTCCCACAGAATGTCTCTGTATCCATCCCTCGAGGATCTTAAGGTGGACAAGGTCATGAAGGTAAGGAAAACCCAGTATCGGACAGAATACTGGACTTTTTTTAAAAAGTAGGCTACTCTGACCTCCCGGGTGGCTAAAACCAAATGAAAATCGACATTGTTCTTTGTTAAAGAGAGGAAGAAAAATACAAAGCTTCAGCCAAAGTGTTCTAGTGTCCATTATATTTTCTCTAGGCAGCAGGTAGCCTAGCGGTTAAGAGCGTTGGGCCAGAAACCAAAAGGTTGCTGGTTCGAATCCCCGAGCCGACTAGAGTGAAAAATCTGTCTGTGCCCTTAAGCAAGGCTCTTAACCCTAATTGCTCCTGTAAGTTGCTCTGGATAAGACCGTCTGCTAAATGACTAGAATGTAATGTTTAGTGACGTTTTATTTTCCAAATGTCAGTGTCTGTTACTCTGTCTAGGCTCCAGGTGTTCTAGTGTCCGTTACTCTGTCTAGGCTGCAGGTGTTCTAGTGTCTGTTACTCTGTCTAGGCTCCAGGTGTTCTAGTGTCTGTTACTCTGTCTAGGCTCCAGGTGTTCTAGTGTCTGTTACTCTGTCTAGGCTGCAGGTGTTCTAGTGTCTGTTACTCTGTCTAGGCTGCAGGTGTTCTAGTGTCTGTTACTCTGTCTAGGCTGCAGGTGTTCTAGTGTCCGTTACTCTGTCTAGGCTGCAGGTGTTCTAGTGTCTGTTACTCTGTCTAGGCTCCAGGTGTTCTAGTGTCTGTTACTCTGTCTAGGCTCCAGGTGTTCTAGTGTCTGTTACTCTGTCTAGGCTCCAGGTGTTCTAGTGTCTGTTACTCTGTCTAGGCTCCAGGTGTTCTAGTGTCTGTTACTCTGTCTAGGCTCCAGGTGTTCTAGTGTCTGTTACTCTGTCTAGGCTCCAGGTGTTCTAGTGTCTGTTACTCTGTCTAGGCTCCAGGTGTTCTAGTGTCTGTTACTCTGTCTAGGCTCCAGGTGTTCTAGTGTCTGTTACTCTGTCTAGGCTGCAGGTGTTCTAGTGTCTGTTACTCTGTCTAGGCTCCAGGTGTTCTAGTGTCTGTTACTCTGTCTAGGCTCCAGGTGTTCTAGTGTCTGTTACTCTGTCTAGGCTCCAGGTGTTCTAGTGTCTGTTACTCTGTCTAGGCTGCAGGTGTTCTAGTGTCTGTTACTCTGTCTAGGCTGCAGGTGTTCTAGTGTCCGTTTCTCTGTCTAGGCTGCAGGTGTTCTAGTGTCTGTTACTCTGTCTAGGCTCCAGGTGTTCTAGTGTCTGTTACTCTGTCTAGGCTGCAGGTGTTCTAGTGTCCATTACTCTGTCTAGTGATGTCTTCCAAATAAAGGTTGTAATGGATATGTGTCCAGCTGCATGTTATCGTACAGTGTGATGAATTCTTCCCTTCCAAAAAGAATGAGGTGTCTGTTCTTATTGGCATGTGCAAGCTTAATGTTGTTCTTTATCGAGGGGGGGTTAGGGTTACCATCATAGTCAGAGTTGTAGTATTGAGTTTCAGTCTGGGGGTACCATCATACTGTAAGAGTTGTATTGAGTTTCAGTGTGTGTGTGTGGGGGGGGGTTGTATTGAGTTTCAGTGTGGGGGCGTACCCTCGTACTATAAGAGTTGTATTGAGTTTCAGTGTGGGGGGGTACCCTCGTACTGTAAGAGTTGTATTGAGTTTCAGTGTGGGGGGGTACCCTCGTACTGTAAGAGTTGTATTGAGTTTCAGTGTGGGGGGGGTACCCTCGTACTGTAAGAGTTGTATTGAGTTTCAGTGTGGGGGGGGGGGGGGGGTACCCTCGTACTGTAAGAGTTGTATACACAGTGAGTTAGGACTGTGCACTAATTCCAAAAAGTTCTGGGAGACTAAAGTCCATGGAGAAGCATCTTTCTACGGCTGGCCATGCTTTCCACCTGGCTACCACTACCCCAGTCAACAGCTTTGCACCCCCCACAGCAACTTGCCCAAGACCTCTACAAATCAGCTGGGCTAGACAATCTGGACCCCGTCTTTCTAAAATGTTCTTCCGAAGTTGTTGCAACCCCTATTACCTATTACTAGCCTGTTCAACCTCTTTCGTACCGTCTGAGATACCTAAAGATTGGAAAGCTGCCGTGGTCATCCCCCTCTTCAAAGGGGGACACACTCTAGACCCAAACTGTTACAGACCTATATCTATCCTATCCTGCCTTTCTAAGGTCTTCGAAAGCCAAGTTAACAAACAGATTACCGAACATTTCGAATCCCACTGTACTTTCTCCACAATGCAATCTGGTTTCTGAGCTGGTCATGGGTGCACCTCAGCCACGCTTAAGGTCCTAAACAATATCATAACCAGCATCCATAAAAGACAATACTGTGCTGCCGTCTTCATCGACCTGGCCCAGGCTTTCGACTCTGTCAATCACCGCATTCTTATCGGCAGACTCAAAAGCCTTGGCTTCTCAAATGACTGCCATGCCTGGTTCACCAACTACTTCCCAGACAGAGTTCAGTGTGTCAAATCGGACGGCCTGTTGTCCGGACCTCTAGCAGTCTCTATGGGGGTGCCACAGGGTTAAATTCTCAGGCCGACTCCTTTCTCTGTATATATCAATGATGTCGCTCTTGCTGCTGGTGATTCTCTGATCCACCTCTATGCAGACGACACCATTCTGTAAACATCTGGCCCTTCTTTGGACACTGTTAACAAACCTCCAAACGAGCTTCAATGCCATACAACTCTCCTTCCGTGGCCACCAACTGCTCTTAAATGCTAGTAAAACCAAATGCATGCTCTTCAACCGATTGCTGCCCGCACCCACCCGCCCAGCTAGCATCACTACTCTGGACGGTTTTGTCTTAGAATATGTGGACAAATACCTAGGTGCCTGGTAAGACTCTTAACTCTCATTCCAGACTCATATTAAGCATCTCCAATCCAAAATTAAATCTTGAATCAACTTCCTATTTTGCAACAAAGCCTCCTTCACCCATGCTGCCTAACATACCCTTGTAAAACTGACTATCCTTACCGATCCTTGACTTTGGTGATGTCATTTACAAAACAGCCTCCAACACTCTACTCAGATAATTGGATGCAGTCTATCACAGTGCCATCCGTTTCGTCACCAAAGCCCCATATACTACCCACCACTGCGACCTGTATTATCGTTGGATGGCCCTCGCTACATATCCGTCGCCAAACCCACTGGCTCCAGGTCATCTATAAGTTTTTGCTAGGCAAAGCCCCGTCTTATCTCAGCTCACTGGTCACCATAGCAACACCCACCCGTAGCATGCTACCCAGCAGGTATATTTCACTGGGCATCCTCAAAGCCAACTCCTCCTTTGGCCACCTTTACTTCCAGTTCTCTGCCAATGACTGGAACGAATTGTAAAAATCACTGAAGCTGGAGACTTATATCTCCCCCCACTAACTATAAGCATCAGCTGTCAGAGCAGCTTACAGATCACTGCATCTGTACATAGCCCGTCTGTAAATAGCCCACCCAACTACCTCATCCCCATGTTATTTTTTGTTGTTGTTGCTCTTTTTGCTCCCAGTATCTCTACTTGCACATTCATCATCTGCACATCTATCACTCCAGTGTTAATGCTAAATTGTAATTATTTCACTACTATGGCCTATTTATTTCCCTATCTAATCTTACAATACCCTGTACATTTTTTTATTTAACCAGGAAGGGCTCATTTGAGATTAAAATCTCTTTTTCAAGCGCGCCCTGGCCAAGATAGGCAGCACCAAGTCATTACAAAAAAAATGACACAGACAACATGAAAAACTACAAGTAGTCTAGTAAAAACCATTTAATTCACAAGAGCATAAAACAGCAAATTAAAAACATTGACAGGTCAGGGAATCAGCCTCAAAATCCTTCATCAGTGATTTTAAAACCCCAATCGGGACAAGTTCTTCCAGTTTAAAAGTATTTTGTAAGGTGTTCCAAGACGATGGCGCAGAGTACATAAAAGCCCTTTTACCAAATTCAGTTCGGACATTTGGAACAGTTAGCAGGATAAAGTCCAGCGAATGAAGAGTACCCACCACATGTCTGAACAATAAAAATTAAAAATGCACAAATAAAAAGTTAGTAAACCCAAAATGGCTTTGTAAATAAAAGTATACCAGTGACTGAGCCTACGAGTGACTAGAGAAGGCCAGCCAACCCTGGTATACAAAGTGCAGTGGTGCATAAGGGTTTTGCAGTTTTAAAATAAATCTCAAAGTGCCATGGTAAAGAGTGTCAATTGATCTAAAACACTGAGCGGAAGCATTCATATATAAAATATCTCCATAGTCTAGTAAAGGCATAAATGTAGCTGATACTAGCCTCCTTCTGGCTTCAAAAGAAAATCAGGCCTTATTCCTAAAATAAAATCCCAATTTCAGCTTCAATTTCAATGTAAGTTGTTGAATATGCAATTTAAAAGAGAGGCCGTCATCAATTAAAATGCCAAGATATTTATATGTTACAACCTCAATCTCCTTGCCCTGACAGGTAGTCATAGGTGAAAGGTTCAGAGGTCTATTTCTTGCATTAGAAAACACCATTAGTTTAGTTTTGTCAGTATTGAGGATAAGCTTCAATTGACACAAGGTATGTTGAACAGTATAAAAAGCAGTTTGCAAGCTCTGGAAAGCTTTTGTAAGAGACGAGGCACAACAGTAAATAACAGTATCATCAGCATAAAAATCAAGTTGTGTATTTTGGACATTTTTGTCTATCATTTATATAAATAGTGAATAAGAGAGGACCAAGTACAGAGCCTTGGGGCACACCATTCAAGACCATTCAATTTAACAGACATAAGCCCATCAAATTGACATAGATTTTTCAATTGTGTTATCGTCTGCATGTTTGTTTATCCCATGTGTAACTCTGTTGTTTGTGTCGCACTGCTTTGCTTTATCTTGGCCAGGTCACAGTTGTAAATGAGAACTTGTTCTCAACTTGTCCTACCTGGTTGAATAAAGGTGAAAAAAATAAATATATATATAATATATATATTTCGTTTCAGTGTGGCGACTTAATAAACATCTTTACTGTCTTTCTCCTAGGCTCAGACCCAATTTGCCCATACCACTGTTACCCCAGCCATCGCTGAGGGGACCTACCAGCCGCAGGCTGCTGTGCTGGGGATGCCATCATCAGGGGACTCCACTGCCTTCGGTGAGGCCTATACCACATGTTAAAGGGATACCTCTGGACTTCCACAGTGTCGTATGAACACGTGGATATCATTTTGTTATGTCTTCCAGTCATTGCACTAAAGTTACTGTGCAACTTCCTTCAAACTGCACGCAGAGATACGTTGAGTATCACAGACCATATTCTGTAGTTTCCCTGTTGGTTTGCCCTCCTCCAGACCAGGGTGTTCCTATTTACAAAACCTCTCAGAGTAGGATTGCTGCTCTTTGGATCAGGTCCTTCCGTGTCCATGTAATCTTATTCATTATGATCTGAAAGGAAACACTGATCCTAGAGCAGCACTTATACTCTGAGACACTTTATGAGCACAGTCCCTGGTCTCTCACTTTCTTTCTACTCTCCCTTTCGTCTCTTGGCTTCCCTTTCCATCTTTGTGTCTGTTTTGGGGCTCTTCTCTGAATCAGGCTGTTGTTAGTGGTGAAAGGCCTTTTGGCTCTGTAGTGTGGTGTTGAGAGGAGATAAAGACACACTGAGGATTAGAGGCAGTTGGAGGGTATGGGGTCTCATTGAATGTTCTTTAGCTCAGCTCCTACTCTGTGGATCGGTCTCCGCTCAGTCTGTGTCTTTCATTGAGTGAGGGGGAAATGGGCAGGGAGACCACAGTGAGCAGGGATTCCAATAGGGAGAGGGAGGGAGGACTACCAGATAAAAGGAAGGGGGACAGGGCCCACACAGGGAGGGTGAAATGGGCAGGGAGACCACAGTGAGCAGGGATTCCAATAGGGAGAGGGAGGGAGGACTACCAGATAAAAGGAAGGTGGACAGGGCCCACACAGGGAGGGGGAAAAAGGTGGTTTTCTGCTCTTTTTCACTTGTTCCCCTCTTCCACTCTCTCATTCTCTCTTTCTCAGTATGGGATGTGCTCTGGGCTTTGGTTTTCTCCCAGTGGAGCTAGCTAATGGTTGACATGGAGACGGCTGGCCTGGTAGCAGCGCTGGGAGGGGAGTTTTTCTTCCTCAGGCCTGAAGGGGACAGACAGGAAAGGTGGTGAAGGAAATGGCCCTGCATGACATCACCACTGGACCTCAGCCCAACCACAGCTCTCACTGCCTCCCGCTTCCTCATTTCCTCCAATCATGTCTTATCTCTGCATCCCCTCTCATTGCTCTCCCTTCATTCCCTCACATCACCACCTCTGTTCTGTTATTACACATCACCCCCTCCTCTGTTCTGTCATTACACATCACCACCTCCTCTGTTCTGTCATTACACATCGCCGCCTCCTCTGTTCTGTCATTACACATCGCCGCCTCCTCTGTTCTGTCATTACACATCACCACCTCCTCTGTTCTGTCATTACACATCGCCACCTCCTCTGTTCTGTCATTACACATCTCTGTTCTGTTATTCATCTTTCATATATTTTCATTCCCCCCCCCCAAAAAAAATCCTTCTCTCTTACATTTTCATAATTCTTCCTCTCGGCAAATGTCCCCATGCTGTGATCTGTAGAGGCCAGTGTTGTCGTCAGGCTCAGCCCCGGTGATCCGTAGAGGCCAGTGTTGTCGTCAGGCTCAGCCCCGGTGATCCGTAGAGGCCAGTGTTGTCGTCAGGCTCGGCCCCGGTGATCCGTAGAGGCCAGTGTTGTCGTCAGGCTCGGCCCCGGTGATCCGTAGAGGCCAGTGTTGTCGTCAGGCTCGGCCCCGGTGATCCGTAGAGGCCAGTGTTGTCGTCAGGCTCGGCCCCGGTGATCCGTGGAGGCCAGTGTTGTCGTCAGGCTCGGCCCCGGTGATCCGTAGAGGCCAGTGTTGTCGTCAGGCTCGGCCCCGGTGATCCGTAGAGGCCAGTGTTGTCGTCAGGCTCGGCCCCGGTGATCCGTAGAGGCCAGTGTTGTCGTCAGGCTCGGCCCCGGTGATCCGTGATCCGAGGCCAGTGTTGTCGTCAGGCTCGGCCCGGTGATCCGTAGAGGCCAGTGTTGTCGTCAGGCTCGGCCCCGGTGATCCGTAGAGGCCAGTGTTGTCGTCAGGCTCGGCCCCGTGATCCGTAGAGGCCAGTGTTGTCGTCAGGCTCGGCCCGGTGATCCGTAGAGGCCAGTGTTGTCGTCAGGCTCGGCCCCGGTGATCCGTAGAGGCCAGTGTTGTCGTCAGGCTCGGCCCCGGTGATCCGTAGAGGCCAGTGTTGTCGTCAGGCTCGGCCCCGGTGATCCGTAGAGGCCAGTGTTGTCGTCAGGCTCGGCCCCGGTGATCCGTAGAGGCCAGTGTTGTCGTCAGGCTCGGCCCCGGTGATCCGTAGAGGCCAGTGAGGTCGTCAGGCTCAGCCCCGGTGATCCGTAGAGGCCAGTGTTGTCGTCAGGCTCAGCCCCGGTGATCCGTAGGGGCCAGTGTTGTCGTCAGGCTCAGCCCCAGTGATCCGTAGGGGCCAGGGGTGAGGTTAGATGAAAGAGTAAAACTAACACTGAGACATCATTTAATCCCTGGGGTTTACAGATCACTGCAACTCTGAGAGGTAATGGTATTGCAGATTACACCAGGCCAAGGTCAGTTCATATCCTATATTAGCTGAGTGATAGTTGTGTGTGTGAGAAGAGAGGCCAATAGTTAAATTATTAAATGAGTATGTGTGTTAACCAAACCAATGCGTAGACTGAGCAGTGCTTGGTCTTTTATATATATATTTTCCTGTCCAATAGGAAGAGATCCTCTAATGATGCGTGTAGGCGGTGGTTAGTTGAATCACTGACAGCAAATTCGTCTCCCATGCAGCATCTGTGGACCGTGTGGGTGGATGTTCTGTGTCAATCATGTGTATTCCTTAGTTTGAACCAAAAATAGTGTCCTATAGCCTATGCCTTTTAATGTTTGTGGGGGTGCTGTGTGACTGTCTGGCTGATCGTGTCAATCTCCCACATGCCTTGGTATACGTTCTTTAACTTTCCACCCAAACTTTATTCCTAAAAACATATATTTATTGTTTTTCACATTTTACGATCAGAAATAGTTCACATGAATACAATTCAACATTCACATCAATATATTTGAGTTCATAATGACATAATTTACAGATGCAATAGTCGGTCTTATTTCTTTTTACTTTTTTATATTCTGTTTTGTAAAAAAAACACCACAGTGTTCATAATGCACCTCGTCTTCCAGATGTTACTGTCAACCGTAAACCTTTAGTAATGTCAACCGTAAACCTTTAGTAATGTCGACCGTAAACCTTTAGTAATGTCTGTCATTACACATCACCACCCCCTCCTCTCACCCTTAGGTAAGTCGTCCACGTCGATCGTAAACCTTTAGTAATGTCGACCGTAAACCTTTAGTAATGTCGACCATAAACCTTTAGTAACGTCGACCGTAAACCTTTAGTAATGTCGACCCTTTAGTAATGTCGACCGTAAACCTTTAGTAATGTCGACCGTAAACCTTTAGTAATGTCGTCGACCGTAAACCTTTAGTAATGTCGTCGACCGTAAACCTTTAGTAATGTCGTCGACCGTAACCCTTTAGTAATGTCGTCGACCGTAAACCTTTAGTAATGTCGACCGTAAACCTTTAGTAATGTCGTCGACCGTAACCCTTTAGTAATGTCGTCGACCGTAAACCTTTAGTAATGTCGACCGTAACCCTTTAGTAATGTCGTCGACCGTAAACCTTTAGTAATGTCGACCGTAAACCTTTAGTAATGTCGACCGTAACCCTTTAGTAATGTCGACCGTAACCCTTTAGTAATGTCGACCGTAACCCTTTAGTAATGTCGACCGTAACCCTTTAGTAACGTCGACCGTAACCCTTTAGTAACGTCGACCGTAACCCTTTAGCAACGTCGACCGTAAACCTTTAGCAACGTCGACCACGTAGACCGTACACCTTTAGTAATGTCGTTCATGTGAAATATCAAAGACACAGTAAAAGACAGACTTGGGATTTACAGTGGATTTGGAAAGTATTCAGACCAATTCCATTTTTCCACAAAAACTATTTCTTCAATCTATAATGACAAAGCAAAAACATTTTTATTAAAAATAAAAAAACAGAAATATTTTATTTACGTAAGTATTCCGACCCTTTGCTATGAGACTCGAAATTGAGCTCGGGTGCGTCCTGTTTCCATTGATCATTCTAGATGTTTCTACAACTTGATTGGGGTACACCTGTGGTATATTCAATTGATTAGACATGATTTGGAAAGGTTGCGTGTCGGAGCAAAAACCAAGCCATGAGGTCGAAGGAGTTGTCCGTAGATTGTGTCGAGGCACAGAACAACAAAAAATGTCTGCAGCATTGAAGCTCCCCCAAGGACAGTGGACGCCATCATTCTTAAAAGGAAGAAGTTTGGAACCACCAAGACTCCTAGAGCTGGCCGCCCTGCCAAACTGAGCAATCGGGGGAGAAGGGCCTTGGTCAGGGAGGTGACTAAGAACCCAATGGCCACTTTGAAAGAGCTCCAGAGTTCCTCTTTGGAGATGGGAGAACATTCCAGAAGGACAACCATCTCTGCAGCACTCCACCAATCAGGCCTTTATGGTAGAGTTGCCAGGCGGAAGCTACTCCTCAGTAAAAGGCACATGACAGCCCGCTTGGAGTTTGCCAAAAGGCACCTAAAGTACTCTCAGACCATGAGAAAGAAGATTCTCTGGTCTGATGAAACCAAGATTGAACTCTTTGGCCTGAATACCAAGCATCACGTCTGGAGGAAACCTGGCACCATCCCTACGGTGAAGCATGGTGGTGGCAGCGTCATGCTGTGGGGATGTTGTTCAGCGGCAGGGACTGGGAGACTAGTGAAGCATGGTGGCAGCAGCGTCATGCTGTGGAGATGTTGTTCAGCAGCAGGGAGACTGGTAGACTAGTGAAGCATGGGGGCGGCAGCGTCATGCTGTGGGGATGTTGTTCAGCGGCATGGACTGGGAGACTAGTGAAGCATGGTGGCAGCAGCATCATGCTGTGGGGATGTTGTTCAGCGGCAGGGAGACTGGTAGACTAGTGAAGCATGGTGGCGGCAGCGTCATGCTGTGGGGATGTTGTTCAGCGGCAGGGAGACTGGGAGACTAGTCGGGATCCAGGTAAAGATGAATGGAGCAAAGTACAGAGATCTTTGATGAAAACCCTGCTCCAGACCGCTCAGGACCTCCGACTGGTGCAAAGGTTCACCTTCCAGCAGAAGAAACGACTCTTAAGCACAAAGCCAAGACAACGGAGAAGTGGCTTCGGGACAAGTCTCTGAATGTCCTTGAGTGTTCCAGCCAGAACCTGGACTTGAACCAGATCGAACATCTCTGGAGAGACCTGAGAATAGCTGTGCAGCAACGCTCCCCATCCAACCTGACAGAGCTTGAGAGGATCTGCAGAGAAGAATGTGAGCAACTCCCAAAATACAAGTGTGCCAAGCTTGTAGCATCATACCCAAGAAGACTCAAGGCTGTATTCGCTGCCAAAGGTGCTTCAACAAGGTACTGAGTAACTGAACTACAGAGGACCATGCTCTACCAACTGAGCTACAGAGGACCGTGCGTGCTCTACCAACTGAGCTACAGAGGACCGTGAACTACAGGGTCCTTAGCTTAGTGATGAGCTAAGGACCCAGGGACTAAACGCCTCCCTTTGCAACTGGATCCTGGACTTCCTGACGGGGCACCCCCAGGTGGTAAGAGTAGGTAATAACACATCTGCCACGCTGATCTTCAACACGGGGGCCCCTCAGAGGTGCATGCTCAGTCCCCTCCTGTGCTCCCTGTTCACCCATGACTGCATGGCCAAGCACTACTCCAACACCATCATTAAGGGGCTGTAGTGGAGCAGGTTGAGAGCTTCAAGTTCCTTGGTGTCCAACAAACTTTCATGGTCCAAACACACCATGACAATTGTGAAGAGGGCACAACAAAGCCTATTCCCCTTCAGGAGAAGATTTGGCATGGGTCCTCAGATCCTCAAAAAGTTATACTGCTGCACCATCGAGAGCATGGTTTCATCACCGCCTAGTTTGGCAACTGCTCGGCCTCCGACCGCAAGGTACTACAGAGGGTAGTTCGTACGGCCCAGTACATCTCTGGGGCAAGCTTCCCGCCGTCCAGCACCTCTATACCAGGCGGTGTCAGAGGAAGGCCCCAAAAAGTTGAGACTCCAGCCACCCTAGTTATAGACTGTTCTCTCTGCTACCACACGGCAAGCGGTACTAGTCCAAAAAGCTTCTAAACAGCTCCTATCCCCATGCCATAAGACTCCTGAACAGCTAATCAAATGGCCACCTGGACTATTTGCATTGCCCCCACCCCAATTTTTACACTGTTGCTTCTCTGTTACCCATGCATAGTCACTTTAGCTCTACCTACATGTACATATTACCTCGACTAACCGGTGCCCCTGCACGTTGACTCTGTACCGGTACCCCCTGTATGAAGCCTCGTTACTGTTATTGCTCTTTAATTATGATTTTTTTTAACTTCAGTTTATTTTAGTAAATTCTTTCTTAACACTTTTTTTCCCCCTTGTTGGTTAAGGGCTTGGAAGTAAGCATTTCACTGTAAGGTCTACACCTGCTTTGTACTAGGTGCGTGTGACAAATAACATGTGATTTTTAAAAATATATTACCTGTGTGTTGTTATCTCCTAGCCCTGTACCCTAACCTGGAGGAGCTGGGAGAGTACATGGGCCTGAGCCTCGACAGTGATGAGGTGCAGAGGAACATGGCCTCGGTGGCAGATAATGTAAGTTGTGCGTGTGGAGGATTTAGGCCTACTTCTTGTTGCTGATGTATGTCAGATGGTGTCCCTATGTGTCTGTAATGAAGGATGTCAGTTGTGACCTCATTTCAGCGGTACTTCCTCCTCATTGGCTGAGTGAGGGATAAGATGCCTGAATGTCATATTATGTAAGGTCTATTTTTACTGGGTGATATTTCCTCTGTGTGATGCTCAGACGTCAGCAGAGCAGACCCCAGTGCCATCAGGCCAGCTAACACCAGTACACAACACATCCTGTAGGTCTTTGGAGAAGACCGCACGGCCCTGGATAAAGTTCCCTCTGCTTCACAAAAACATTCTGAAGTGTATACACTGCGACTCAGACTGTAGTTAGTAAATATACATTCAAACCACAGGGTTCAACGAGATTAGATCACATTCAAACCACAGGGTTCAACGAGAGAGATCACATTCAAACCACAGGGTTCAACGAGATTAGATCACATTCAAACCACAGGGTTCAACGAGATTAGATCACATTCCAACCACAGGGTTCAACGAGAGAGATCACATTCAAACCACAGGGTTCAACGAGAGAGATCACATTCAAACCACAGGGTTCAACGAGATTAGATCACATTCAAACCACAGGGTTCAACGAGAGAGATCACATTCAAACCACAGGGTTCAATGAGAGAGATCACATTCAAACCACAGGGTTCAACGAGAGAGATTACATTCAAACCACAGGGTTCAACGAGAGAGATCACATTCAAACCACAGGGTTCAACGAGAGAGATTACATTTAAACCACAGGGTTCAACGAGAGAGATTACATTTAAACCACAGGGTTCAACGAGATTAGATCACATTCAAACCACAGGGTTCAACGAGAGAGATTACATTCAAACCACAGGGTTCAACGAGAGAGATTACATTCAAACCACAGGGTTCAACGAGATTAGATCACATTCAAACCACAGGGTTCAACGAGATTAGATCACATTCAAACCACAGGGTTCAACGAGAGAGATCACATTCAAACCACAGGGTTCAACGAGAGAGATTACATTCAAACCACAGGGTTCAACGAGAGAGATTACATTCAAACCACAGGGTTCAACGAGAGAGATTACATTCAAACCACAGGGTTCAACGAGAGATGCTTGATTTGGTTCGTCAGAGTTGTACATGAATGAGACATGTAGCCTAGGTTTTATAGGGTGGGGCAGGAGGGACAGTGGTTTTGGATGAGCTCTCAGTAGTGGACTCATAGTGTCGGGACGATACCAGTATCTGTATTGGATTTTTTTTTTCCATGGCAAAAATGAAAACACAAAGCTAACCAAACTCTTTGGTCCTTTTAAAAACCCGCTGTATGTCAAATATTGTGTTCTATAACCTGGGAAATAAATACATGTGACTGGATGACCATGTTTGTTTCCAACATTAGGGTTGTGTTCTTAAAAAAGTTAAATCCGCTTTGTGTTTTGTTTCCTTGCCACGATACTAACTCGTACTGCGATACTGGTGTCGTCCCGGTCCTACGGACTCCTAGCAGGCTCTTTAGAAACCGGAATACAGGCCTCCCGAGTGGTGCCGTGGTCTAAGGCACTGCATCACAGTGCTAGCTGTGCCACTAGAGATCCTGGGTCCAAAGTCCAGGCTCTGTCGCAACCAGCTGCGACCGGGAGACCCATGGGGCGGAGCACAATTAGCCCAGCGTCGTCCGGGTTAGGGGAGGGTTTGGCTGGCAGGGATGTTCTTGTCCCATCAGGCACTAGCGACTCCTGTGGCGCGCATGGCGCAGTGCACATTGACACGGTCGCCAGGTGTACGGTGTTTCCTCCGACACATTGGTGCGGCTGGCTTCCGGGTTAATCGGGCATTGTGTCAAGAAGCAGTGCGGCTTGGTTGGGCTGTGTTTCGGAGGACGCATGGCTCTCGACCATCGCCTCTCCCGAGTCCGTACGGGAGTTGCAGCGATGAGACAAGACTGTAACTACCAATTTGGATACCATGGAAAAAGAAAGAAAAAAAGAAACCAGAGTACAGTGTAGCATAGCACTGTTTTCCCAGAGCAGCACTGATGGACTCCTCAACAGCCTGGAGTGTCTGGGAGGCCTCTGTTCCTCTTTAGTGTGTAGGCTAGTGGGAGTGTCTGGGAGGTCTCTGCTCCTCTTTAGTGTGTAGGCTAGTGAGAGTGTCTGGGAGGTCTCTGCTCCTCTTTAGTGTGTAGGCTAGTGGGAGTGTCTGGGAGGCCTCTGTTCCTCTTTAGTGTGTAGGCTAGTGGGAGTGTCTGGGAGGTCTCTGTTCCTCTTTATTTAGTGTGTAGGCTAGTGGGAGTGTCTGGGAGGTCTCTGTTCCTCTTTAGTGTGTAGGCTAGTGGGAGTGTCTGGGAGGCCTCTGCTCCTCTTTAGTGTGTAGGCTAGTGGGAGTGTCTGGGAGGCCTCTGCTCCTCTTTAGTGAGTAGGCTAGTGGGAGTGTCTGGGAGGCCTCTGCTCCTCTTTAGTGAGTAGGCTAGTGGGAGTGTCTGAGGTCTCTGCTCCTCTTTAGTGAGTAGGCTAGTGGGAGTGTCTGGGAGGCCTCTGCTCCTCTTTAGTGAGTAGGCTAGTGGGAGTGTCTGGGAGGCCTCTGCTCCTCTTTAGTGAGTAGGCTAGTGGGAGTGTCTGGGAGGCCTCTGCTCCTCTTTAGTGTGTAGGCTAGTGGGAGTGTCTGGGAGGCCTCTGCTCCTCTTTAGTGAGTAGGCTAGTGGGAGTGTCTGGGAGGCCTCTGCTCCTCTTTGGTGTGTAGGCTAGTGGGAGTGTCTGGGAGGTCTCTGCTCCTCTTTAGTGAGTAGGCTAGTGGGAGTGTCTGGGAGGCATCTGCTCCTCTTTAGTGTGTAGGCTAGTGGGAGTGTCTGGGAGGCCTCTGCTCCTCTTTAGTGTGTAGGCTAGTGGGAGTGTCTGGGAGGCCTCTGCTCCTCTTTAGTGAGTAGGCTAGTGGGAGTGTCTGGGAGGCCTCTGCTCCTCTTTAGTGAGTAGGCTAGTGGGAGTGTCTGGGAGGCCTCTGCTCCTCTTTAGTGAGTAGGCTAGTGGGAGTGTCTGTGAGGTCTCTGCTCCTCTTTAGTGAGTAGGCTAGTGGGAGTGTCTGGGAGGCCTCTGCTCCTCTTTAGTGAGTAGGCTAGTGGGAGTGTCTGTGAGGTCTCTGCTCCTCTTTAGTGAGTAGGCTAGTGGGAGTGTCTGGGAGGCCTCTGCTCCTCTTTAGTGTGTAGGCTAGTGGGAGTGTCTGGGAGGCCTCTGCTCCTCTTTAGTGGGTAGGCTAGTGGGAGTGTCTGGGAGGTCTCTGTTCCTCTTTAGTGTGTAGGCTAGTGGGAGTGTCTGGGAGGCCTCTGCTCCTCTTTAGTGTGTAGGCTAGTGGGAGTGTCTGGGAGGCCTCTGCTCCTCTTTAGTGTGTAGGCTAGTGGGAGTGTCTGTGAGGTCTCTGCTCCTCTTTAGTGAGTAGGCTAGTGGGAGTGTCTGTGAGGTCTCTGCTCCTCTTTAGTGTGTAGGCTAGTGGGAGTGTCTGGAAGGCCTCTGCTCCTCTTTAGTGAGTAGGCTAGTGGGAGTGTCTGTGAGGTCTCTGCTCCTCTTTAGTGAGTAGGCTAGTGGGAGTGTCTGGGAGGTCTCTGTTCCTCTTTAGTGTGTAGGCTAGTGGGAGTGTCTGGGAGGCCTCTGCTCCTCTTTAGTGTGTAGGCTAGTGGGAGTGTCTGGGAGGCCTCTGTTCCTCTTTAGTGTGTAGGCTAGTGGGAGTGTCTGTGAGGTCTCTGCTCCTCTTTAGTGAGTAGGCTAGTGGGAGTGTCTGTGAGGTCTCTGCTCCTCTTTAGTGTGTAGGCTAGTGGGAGTGTCTGGAAGGCCTCTGCTCCTCTTTAGTGAGTAGGCTAGTGGGAGTGTCTGTGAGGTCTCTGCTCCTCTTTAGTGTGTAGGCTAGTGGGAGTGTCTGGGTGGCCTCTGCTCCTCTCCATCTCCAACTGCTTATTGATGGAAACGTTCCACTACCATCTATTTTTCCAATCTCCGCCCTCTTATCTTAATGTCACCTCCCTCTCTCCACAGCAAGTGGCGGTGTCCTCTGGCATGGGAATCAGTGGCATGGTGTGTCCCGTGACGGGGTCAGACATGGGCATCAAGAGGGCAGAGATCCGTCCCGGCCTGCGTGAGATCATCCTCTGTAAGGACCAGGATAGGAAGGTCGGCCTGAGGCTAAGAGCCATCGACAATGTGAGTCATTATCATATCCCTAATCCGTAGTCTGGTCGTAAAGTAGGCTATCTGTCCTCAAACCAGACTACAGATTACGGTTATTCATCTGTCCTCAAACCAGACTACATATTACGGTTCTCCATCTGTCCTCAAACCAGACTACAGATTACGGTTATCCATCTGTCCTCAAACCAGAATACAGATTACAGTTCTCCATCTGTCCTCAAACCAGACTACAGATTTCAGTTATCCATCTGTCCTCAAACCAGACTACAGATTTCAGTTATCCATCTGTCCTCAAACCAGACTACAGATTTCAGTTATCCATCTGTCCTCAAACCAGACTACAGATTACAGTTATCCATCTGTCCTCAAACCAGACTACAGATTACAGTTCTCCATCTGTCCTCAAACCAGACTACAGATTACAGTTCTCCATCTGTCCTCAAACCAGACTACAGATTACAGTTCTCCATCTGTCCTCAAACCAGACTACAGATTACAGTCTCCATCTGTCCTCAAACCAGACTACAGATTACAGTTATCCATCTGTCCTCAAACCAGACTACAGATTACAGTTATCCATCTGTCCTCAAACCAGACTACAGATTACAGTTATCCATCTGTCCTCAAACCAGACTACAGATTACAGTTATCCATCTGTCCTCAAACCAGACTACAGATTACAGTTCTCCATCCGTCTCCTCAGGGCGTGTTTATCCAGCTGGTTCAGGCCAACTCCCCGGCCGCCCTGGGGGGCCTGCGCTTCGGGGACCAGGTCCTTCAGATCAACGGGCAGAACTGTGCTGGCTGGAGCCTGGACAAGGCCCACAAAGCCCTGAAGGTTGCTGCGGAGACCCGCATCGAGCTCATTGTCCGGGACAGGTAAGGAGGTGACGACCACCGTTATTCCATGCAGATACTATTTTATTTATTTAACCTTTTTTTAACGAGGCAAGTCAGTTTAAGAACAAATTCTTATTTTACAATGACATCCCCTACCCCGGCCAAACCCTCCCCTACCCCGGACGACGCAGGGCCGCAGTGTAGTCCGGTCTGATTAGTTTGGTGTAGTTCCTTGGATTATGTCATGAGGTGTTGATGTTCATCAATATGTCTGGCCATTAAGAGGGAATGTTTGAGTAAGTGGAGTATAAAAATGTTCTTAGTTGCTCTGTGAACCTGACAAACACTACAGCTCTGGCTCCTCCTGCTGGTCATATCACAACACTACATGTTGTGGTGTTTTGCTATTAATCAGAGGTTGTTTGTTTGGTCAGTATGATATTTTGAGAAAAGGCAAAGGACACGATAAAAAACAATGGAGGATTTGGACTGTACTACTACTAAGTGGTCGTCTTGAGTATTAACTACCTCATGAGTCTTTTGTGTTTGTGTTCTGACTTCAGGCCGTTCCAGCGTACTGTCACCATGCACAAAGACAGCTCAGGCCACGTTGGGTTCATCTTCAAGTCGGGCAACATCACCTCGCTGGTCAAGGATGGTTCGGCCGCTCGCAACGGCCTGCTGACGTCCCACTACATCTGTGAGATCAACGGACAGAATGTTATCGGCCTCAAGGTGAGCTTTGACTTCAAATGTTGATGGTGACTTCTCCCTGACGATGAATCAGTGGCCAGTTTATTAAGTCTATTACAGGGTCTGACCCCCGCTTTGACTCCAGAACAGCCTGAATTCTTCAGGGCATGGATTCTTCAAGGTGTCTTAAACGTTCCACAGGGATCTTGCTCCATGCTGACGCAATGGCATCATGCAGTTGCTGTAGATTGGACGGTGACACATTCATGCTGCCAACAGCCCATTCCATCTCATCCCAAAGACTCTCTTATTGGGTTTGGTCGGCAACAACGTTCAGATTCACTGTGGCGTTCAATCGTTGCTCGATTGTTATCGACGTGTGCCAGGAAAACATTCCCCACACCAGTACACCACTGCCACCCGCCTGTACCGTTGACACCAAGGCAGGATGGGGCCATGGACTCACGCTGCTTACACCAAATCCTGACTCGGCATGACGCGACAGGAACTGTGATTCGTTGGACCAGGCAGTGTTTTTCCACTCCTCAGTTGTCCAGTGTTGGTGAACGCATGCCCACTGGACCTATTCTTGTTTTAGCTGATAGGAGTGGAACCCGGTGTGGATATATGCTGCAATAGCCAATCCGTGACGAGGATCGACGAGTTGTGTGTGTGTGTTCCGGGATTTGTGGCCCGCCTGTTAGCTTGCACATTTCTTGCCATTTTCTTTCGACCTCTCTCATTATCGAGCTGTTTCCGCCCACAGGACTGCCGCTGACTGGTTTGTTTTGTTTTGTCGCAGCATTCTCGGTAAAACCTCGACCCCGCAAACTCAACTCTGGACCTCGAAGCCAGTTCCACTGTATATTCATTGTTCCCTTCCCTAAACAGGGACTGACTTTAGACCTGGGACACCCAGGTGTGTGCAATGAATTATCAGAAAACCAGCAGGCTTGTAAGGTCAGAGTTGAATTCCCATGCCCTAGACACTGTCATACGTGAAAAGCCGAGAGACCGGCCATGTCTGAGATACTGTATCCGGCGAGCCTGGCACCGACGATCATGTCACTAGTTTTGTCCATTCTAACGTTCAATCCAACACTAACTGGATGCCTGTCTGCCTGCTTGTTATAGAAAGCCACGGCCACGTGACTCACTGTCTGTAGAAGCGATCCAGTTTCGCGAACAGAGTGGTGTACCTAATAAAATGGCCACTCAGTATATGTTAATACTGTTTGTTGATGTGCAGGATGCTCAGATCAAGGACATCCTGACCACCTCTCCTACAGCCATGACCATCACCATCATGCCCAAGTTCATCTACGAACACATGGTCAAGAGGTAAGCAGTTAGGAGTTTTAAGGAATCGCGTTATAAGGTCTCAGGTTGGTTCATTTGGATTAATAGAATGTGTTTGTCTTTTTAGAATGTCCAGTGGTCTGCTGCGGTCAGCCATGGACCACTCTGTGCCAGAGGTGTGAAGGCCGGAACGAGACCACGTCTCCTACAGGATGCCTACAATCTCCAGAGTTCCCATTGGGCCCCCAAACAGCCAATAGGGTCAACTCGCTCTCTGTACTGAAAAACTTATTGTATCACAGTCACCGCCTTCGTCTTTCATCGTAGCATAATCTAAATATACCTTTTTTTTCCTCCGATGGCTCAAATATTGTTATTCGATGTAGTTCCTTTTCTACTTCTATCCCTTTTGTTTATTTTTACATAACTCTTGTAGTCCAGTATTGTTTTCTTATAATTATGTTTGTGGCATTGCATTGAGGACACCTTTTTGTTTTAAAGCCATGCGCACTATCATGAGTCCAGAGCTTCCTCATAAAGAGCAAGGAAATGGTTAATTGGCTCGTGACCTTTCACCTTTTGTGTCAAAATGCTGTAAAAGCCAATGATCTCCATGGTTGTTGATCATAAGCCTGTTCCCCTATGCAGCTGGGACATTACGCTGGGCGGACCCACTAAGTGCACTTTCCTGTAACCATTAAAATGTTTTTTTTTATTGATCCAAGTCGAGTCAAAATTAACTGGGAATGGATTTGTTTGCACAAATTAATCAAGAAACTGAAGTTATTAATATGTACGTTATCTAGGGGTTCAATCAATCATTCCCTCTACTTGTTGATTGATGTGCACGGCAAGACAGAAAACGTGACCTGGGCTCAGAATCACAAAACATTTCTCACGCAAAAACTTAAGAAAACAAAAGCATTAACATTTCCAGTAACCTTTTTGAGGAATAGCAACTTTGCTTAAATCTCTTCATAAGTCTATAGTTAAGGGAAGAAAAAAATGTCAGTTAAGAAGAAATTTCTTCTTAAGGTTTTGTGAATCTGGGCCCTGATCGGTGAGTTTCTTTTTAATATTAGAATGTTCTTGTTTGGAAGCGTGTTTTGTATTGCATTTTTATATCATCTTTAATAAACAACACACAGCCATCATTCTGTAAATGCTAGAACCTAAATGTTTCTATACGAATGTAAAGGGGGAAGGGAGACACCTAGTCAGTTGTACAACTGAATGCATTTAACACAACCCCTTCGTAATTAATGTAAAAACAAATAAATAATAATTTTGTTCATATTTTAAATTCTGCTATATCAGTGTCCCCTCCCCTTTGTTCACAGAAGATATATCCTTCGACATGTCAACTAAATGTGTACCCATTTCCTGCCTGGAGGAGGAAGTAGCTAGACACTTTGGATTCTATTATTGTTCTTCTCAATTGGTAGTTATCGTCTTGTCCCATCGCTGCAACTCCCATAAGGGGGGGGGCGAGCCTTGCGTTCTCTGAAACACAATCCCCCAAGCCGCACTGCTTCTTGACCCACTGCTAGTTTAAACCCGGAAGCCAGCTGCACCAATGTGTCTGAGGAAACACACTGTACAGCTGGTCGTCAGAAGCCAGCTGCACCAATGTGTGAGGAAACGTTCCCTTTCTACAGCTATTTTAAATGACCTCCATTTAGGTGAAAACTGGGTGTGTACCTGAACAGAGAAAGGGATGAAAAAGAGACGACTGTCAGTTGTTCTCCATGCTGTTTTAATATAGAGTCATTTGGTTTTTATTCAGTATGGTGGGAGTGAAAATGGATCTGTACTGAAGAACAGTGATGTTGCTACTATTGCCATTAAAGATAATTGATCTAACTAGCTACAGCTATTAATATTGATTGCTGTTTTATCCCCATACAAGGCATTTAAGGAGGGAAAATACCTTTTCAGGTACAGATATTATAGAACTCAACCATCTTGGGTATAGATCCCATTACACATAGAACAAATAATTGGACAATTAAAGAAAGAAAATAAGAGTGCACATTCAATACAATAGCTCATAAGGAGAACTTCAAATGATTTCCCCCAAAGATTGTACTGTATATCTCAGAGAAACACACAATCTCAGATCTGACTATAGCCTCACTCTTCCACTGCTAATGACCCAGCCAGTCTCAGACTTAACACTAAAGTGCACCAGGTCTACTTGGGGTGAACGTATGAAACACAGACCATTTCTGAGGTAATATATCTTTCAATCCTATTGTGAAATAAGATGAGTGAAATGGATGTAGGATACAGTAACACAGTAGGAAAACCTGTTAAAAAAGACAATATTCTTTAGTTTCCAAAGCAAAAGACTAGTCTACCCCTTTAGCAATGTCACAACAATAAAAAAAAATCCTAAAACATTGACAGTGTTTAGTGCTATATATAGCGATGACACTACATGAACTATGTACTAATGCAAGCTCTGATGACTCCAAATGTGATTTGGGACATTATTTTCGAGCCACCAATAAAAGCCTGATCGTCTATGTTGATGCTAAAAGCTTTTCACACAAAAACAGGTACACTGGAGACTGGGAATTATTCCCAAATAAAAGTCACAGGACAGATGACACTTAACATCATAGACAGTCCATTACCAAATGAAATGATGCTTCAGAGCAGCGGGTGGAACAGTGTACATGGAAAGAACTGGGCTTGTTAAAGTGCTATGCTGGCAACGCCAGAACATCAGAAATCACACGATGCTTCAAAACCCAGAAAAATACAAAGCTGTTGGGCAATAACAAGCAATTAGCAGACTGTGATTCTAACATAAACATTACCTATAAAAGCCTTTTAATTAACGGAATACCCCAGAGACAAACAATACAGTTCATTAAGCTTATTTTGTGCAGGGCTGGTGTTTTACTGTTAAAAGGGAGAGAAAAAAATCCCCTCAAATGTATATATATATATTTTATTAGTCCACTGTTGATACGGTCCCAACATGTTTTACATGTCAGCAGTCAAGTTTACAAGATATTGGACTTTCAAGAAGCAATGTGTCACATGCCACATTACTGTGACACATTGCATGTGACATGTAAAACATTTTGGGACCGTATCAACAGTGGACTAATGAAAACAAATAACAAAATATACATTTACGAGGGGATTTTTTCCCTTTAAAAACACCAGTGAATTGCTCAAGAAATGTATAAAATAATTGAGTTCCCGCCCGACTACATTGCAGATGTATGCCAGATCATACAATGTCTGGATAGGTCTATAACATAATATCAGCTAACCACATCATATGATGTAGCAATCTGATGCCAAGACTGCACAGTGTGATGACGTGGCACGCAACGCCTGCGGAATCTAGTCTAGGTCGGGCAGGAACTCCCGATCGATCAATAACCCAGCCTGAGTGAGGTTGGCCCTGCACGTCATGTTCTGTCGGGGAGACTTCAGCTGAGTCAGTCTATAAAACGCATATCGATATGATTCTCACTCACACTATACTTTCATGATTGGGATTCTGCTAGAGATATTCTCAAACACCTATGGCTTTTACAGAAACATTTAGAGGCCTTTACCAAGCAGGCCTCACAAATGACGGGGGGGGGGGCATTCATAGGTAATGATGATGATACATGAAGGGGGAGAAACTATAGCAACACAGAATATCGAGTCATATTCCAAATCCCAACAGTGGAAAGCACACGACAACAGTGAAACGTGTGTAAAGAGGCCTTCAAGCAGTTCATCCATTCACCAGACAATCTATTTTGTCATTGCTGCTTGTGATTTTACTACTCATAAGTGCCGGAGGTCGTAGCGAAGAGGTTAAATAAGCAAAACCACGCAGAGGAGGGATTGTCAAGCAGAAGAAAATGAACAGGAATTACAGAGCAACAACACAAACGCACATCCAGCACCTTACAGAAAGCAAACTATTGTGTACAAGAAAGAAAGTCATGGAAGGCAAATGTTTTTCAGCATTCAGAGGTAAATGGCCTGTAATGGTCAGGATCTTCAACTATGCTACAATCTAAATTCAAATTCAATGTTTCTTGGTTACAGTTGATTATTTCACTTTAGCTTTGGAAACGTATTCCCATAATACAGTTATTGAATAGTTATGGAATATCAAAATGATATTGCACAAAACAACAACGACAACTCTGAAGAAAAACTGCAGACATAAGGTGTGGCGCAGTGGTCTAAGGCTAGAGATTCTGGGTTCGCGACCCGGGAGACCCACGGGGCGGCTTACAATTGGTCTGGGTTAGGTGAGGGTTTGGCCGGCAGGGATGTCCTTGTCCCATCGCGCACTAGCGACTCCTGTGGTGGGTCGGGTGCAGCGCACGCTGACACATTGGGTTAAGTCTGGGTTAAGTGGGCATTGTGTCAAGAAGCAGTGCGGCTTGGTTGGGTTGTGTTTCCGAGGACACACGAATCTCAACCTTCGCCTCTTCTGAGTCGGTGCGGGAGTTGCAGCGATGAGACAACACTGTAACTACCAAGTTGGTTACCATGGAAACCGTAGACGTATTAGACTTTGGAAACACAAACTTGACTTCAAGCAATTGGGGAAAAGGGAATTGCTTAACTTCATAAAGTGAATAATAGTGCAGAACAAAATGGCGAATGGATGACTAAAGACCTGTCCCTGTTTCCTCTCTGAACTTCAACTCAAAGGACTGTTCTTGCTGGTTGCATCACAATCTTATAGGACATCAGTTAGCTCATTAGTCCCTAGCAAAGACTAAGTACAGCGTCTGCTTGCTCAGCCTTTCAGTTATATTACATCTCAACGACTTTACATTCATTACAGCCCAAAATAACAAGACACTAAAATCCTGCCAACTCAGTCATAATTTGATTTCAATGCAAACATTCAAATAACAACAGATTACAAATAACAACAGATTACCGTGACAATCCTCACACCAAATCCATAATACTCCCCCCCCCCCTATTTTTAACAGAACAATAAACTTTGTTTGAATTCTTTTATCTCTATAAATGATTCCTTCTTAAGATGTTTCCGGTTCATGGGTCTGGAATGACTAACTCTTGGACCGTGGACATGGACTGAATGCTACAAGAGTGATTGTTAATCTAGGACACCAGTGACAGGAAGCAGAAATGTACAGCAGCAGCTTGCCTGGTACCTTTAGGGGGAAAGGCCATATGTCCCATCATTCACTCCAAAATGAGCAGACCAACTACTGCACAGCTATGGCTGTGATTGCCTTCAGACATCCAGGTGCTTTGGCTACACATCGACACAACAGAGAAGAACACACACGCAACACACTCACACACACCTTGTGTGCACATATACTTACACACCACGAGTCAAAATTGAACTGGACCAATGAAGAGACTCACAGAGACTGACAGACCGTTCAGTCTCCCTGCACACTAGAGAGAGGAGTTACAATCAGCATCAATCACACCCTCCGGTCATTCAGTGTCCATTCAATCATTCAGTTCTACCATTCAGTGTCACTTCAGCACATCCCGGTGTCTCTTCTCAGTCCAGCAGAGGAGGTGGAAGAGGTCACCAGGAGCAAGGCTCAAAGGAGAGAGTTATACGGTTTGCTAGGAGGCTGTCCTGTCTTCAGAATCATTCCTCCACTCATTCCTTTACCCAGTACATCAGGTGGAGGACGACCCAGGACCAGAGAGGGCAGGGTTGTGTGTGTGCAGCTCCCAGGGTGTCATGGGGCCTGTCTCAGATCTCTGTGCCTCCCATGGCTCCCCCACCTGTGCCTGCGGGGTAGTGCCTAACACCCCCGGCCCTGCGCAGGGAGCTGAGGGCCACGGTGCAGCAGCCACGTAGCAGGGAGCCGAAGTGGTAAATGGGCAGGGCATCGCCCCGCGGCCCCCGGCACAGCCATGCCACCGTGGGCACCACGGGTACCGCCACCGCCAGCAGGTCAACCAGGAAGTGGCGGCTCCAGTAGCTCTTCACTGCTGGTCCAGACCCAGACGAGGTAGACTCCTCTTCTCCCCCTTCTGCTCCCTGAGCCTGATCTTCATCATCATCAACCTCTACCACAGTCACCCCAGCGATCTCCTCCTGTTGTAACAAACTTCTGCTGGGCTGGGAGGTGTGGGGCCGTTCCTCCACTGATCTCACCTCCTCCACCTCTACTGAGCTCACCTCCTCCCCCTCCACTGACCTCACCACCTCTACTGACCTCACCTCCTCCACCGACCTCACCTCCTCCACCTCTACTGACCTCACCTCCTCCACCGACCACACCTCCTCCACCTCTACTGACCTCACCTCCTCCACCTCTACTGACCTCACCTCCTCCACCTCCACTGATCTCACCTCCCCTGACCTCACCTCCTCCACCTCTACTGACCTCACCTCCTCCACCGACCACACCTCCTCCAAATCTCCCTGATTCCTCACCTCCACTTCCTCCCTCTGACTATCTACATCTAACTCCTTTACCTCCTCCTGCTTTCCTTCCCCCAGCAACCCCAGGCCCTTTACCTCCTCCTGCTTTCCTTCCCCCAGCAACCCCAGGCCCTTTACCTCCTCCTGCTTTCCTTCCCCCAGCAACCCCAGGCCCTTTACCTCCTCATGCTCACACAATTGTACCAATCGCCCATGCTCCTTCTGCTTGCCTGCCTCTACCATCACCCCGGCACTCTCCCCCTCTACCGCTGTCTGCCTCTCCAACTCCCCCACCACCTCCACATCCTCCTCCACTGAGAGGGAGGGCATATCAACTGAGAGGCAGGAAGAGCTGGGTAACGGAGGGACAGGACCGGGCTCTGTTGTAGCTGTGAGGGTTGTTGGGGTAACCGAGTCCAGGTCGTCTCCCTCGTCTGAGACCCAGGTGGAGGTGGGGCTGCAGGCCTGAGAGCGGAATGTGCGCTCTGCAATGGTGTCCAGGTCAGAGGCGTAGCCCACCACCCCGGGGACGGGGCAGCTCTCTGTCTGGACGGCCTGCTCCCTGGGGTGGTGCAGGTAAAGGTGGTGGGACAGACAGGGGTGGCTGGCGCTGCCCGCCCCACCCATGGCACAGCGAAGGGGCGCCACCCTGTCCTTCCCGGGGCACAGCTTGTCGTAGGTGGAGAAGTGTGGCAGGAGGGAGTAGGTGCTGAGCAGAGAGGCTGTCTCCTCAGACAGGAAGGCTGCCTCCAGAAGCAGATCTGCCCTGTGACTGCTGGCTGCACTGCGACTGTGACTATGACTGCTGGCTGCACTGTGACTCTCCCCACAGCACACAAAGCCACTGTCATGGTTCTCCTCCCCTAAAACGCTGTTCCCGTTCTTATCCGCCAGCGCATGGTCGCTCAGCTTGGTGTAGGTGAAGCTACGGGGCAGAGAGCGGGCGGGGGAGCCGTCACAAGACCCACACAGACTCTTGGAACCACCCCATCCAGTCCCTGATGCAGCGGGACTACTTCCAGGCCATGACCCTGCAGTCCCAGGCCTCCCAGCCCACCCTGCCGCTCCTCGTGCTGCAGCAGCAGCCTCCTGCTCCTTGGCCACCCCGTTCTGAGCCAGCTCCATGCTGAGCAGCAGGGTCTCCAGCTTGTGGTTCTGGACGTTGATGTCCTGGAAGTATTTCTGGACGCCGGTGTCGGTGGAGTCGCTGGAGCTGAGGTTGGTGCGCACCACGTCCACCACTTCCTTGAGCTGCTGGATCTCCCTGCGTGCCTCCTTCAGAGCCAGCTGGGCCTCCACGCGGTGACACTCCTCTTCAACCCAGTCCTCCTGCATACGAGACAACTGGGTCCTCAACTCATCGATCTCAGAGTCCCTGAGACAGACATGCAGAGAGTAAACAAGGATGGTTGTGAAAGAGAGAGAGAGAGACAGAGAGAGACAGAGAGAGACAGAGAGAGAGAGAGATGTGGGGGCAATTGTCAAATTAATGTATTTGGCAAAAATGTTGAAACATTTATATATCAACATAATTACAAAATTAAATAATTATTATGGTAATTTGATGGAAATGAGTAGCAGTTGACTGATTACAACTTCAAAGACCATAACATTTCCAAAACATAAAATGCTAAAATCTAAATGTAATTGACATAATGTGCGTTCAGAAAGAGAACCAGTTTAATGAGCCCATGGTTACTCTGGGAAAATGTCTATTTGTCTTGAGCTGTATTATCAGTGTGTGTCCCTGCGTCTCACCTGTCCTGCAGCCTGTCGACGGTTTCCTTGAGGCGGGCCCGCAGGTGTCTGATACACACCTCTTTCTGCTGCAGGGGTGTGAGGTACTGCTCTGGGGGAGGGGGGCGGATGCCATGGTTGTCTTTACACGAGGTGTATGCCTTCATATGACGCCTTAGAGAGAGAGAGAGAGAGAGGACAGAGATGGAGAGAGACAGAGAGGGAAGGAGACAGAGAGAGAGAGCGAGGAGAGAGAGACAGAGAGAGAGACAGAGAGAGAGAGAGAGACAGAGAGAGGGACAGAGATGGAGAGAGACAGAGAGGGAAGGAGACAGAGAGAGGAGAGAGAGAGAGAGAGAGAGAGAGACAGAGAGAGAGACAGAGAGACAGAGGAAACAGAGGACAGGTATAGAACCCGTTACCTCCTGTAAGCCTGCAGGCAGCGTTAGGTTAATCCATGATAAAGGGCAGTACACATTCTGCTGTTCTATGACGCCTGTGATGATGTCAGCGGGGAGAGTTGTAACACATTCTGCTGTTCTATGATGATGTCCTGTGCTGTTCTATGATGTCAGCGGGGAGAGAGTAACACATTCTGCTGTTCTAACATGATGTCATTGTTCTATGATGCCTGTGATGATGTCAGCGGGGAGAGTTGTAACACATTCTGCTGTTCTATGATGCCTGTGATGATGTCAGCGGGGAGAGTTGTAACACATTCTGCTGTTCTATGATGCCTGTGATGATGTCAGAGTTGTAACACATTCTGCTGTTCTATGATGCCTGTGAGATGTGATTCTGCTGTTCTATGATGCCTGTGATGATGTCAGCGGGGAGAGTTGTAACACATTCTGCTGTTCTATGACGCCTGTGATGATGTCAGCGGGGAGAGTTGTAACACATTCTGCTGTTCTATGATGCCTGTGATGATGTCAGCTTGTAACACATTCTGATGATGTGATGATGTCAGCGGGGAGAGTTGTAACACATTCTGCTGTTCTATGCGCCTGTGATGATGTCAGCGGGGAGAGTTGTTCTGCTGTTCTATGACGCCTGTGATGATGTCAGCGGGGAGAGTTGTAACACATTCTGCTGTTCTATGACGCCTGTGATGATGTCAGCGGGGAGAGTTGTAACACATTCTGCTGTTCTATGATGCCTGTGATGATGTCAGCGGGGAGAGTTGTAACACATTCTGCTGTTCTATGATGCCTGTGATGTCATGGAGAGTTGTAACACATTCTGCTGTTCTATGACGCCTGTGATGATGTCATGATGTTCTATGATGATGTCAGTTGTAACACATTCTGCTGTTCTATGACGCCTGTGATGATGTCAGCGGGGAGAGTTGTAACACATTCTGCTGTTCTATGACGCCTGTGATGATGTCAGCGGGGAGAGTTGTAACACATTCTGCTGTTCTATGACGCCTGTGATGATGTCAGCGGGGAGAGTTGTAACACATTCTGCTGTTCTATGACGCCTGTGATGATGTCTGTCAGCGGGGAGAGTTGTAACACATTCTGCTGTTCTATGACGCCTGTGATGATGTCAGCGGGGAGAGTTGTAACACATTCTGCTGTTCTATGACGCCTGTGATGATGTCAGCGGGGAGAGTTGTAACACATTCTGCTGTTCTATGACGCCTGTGATGATGTCAGCGGGGAGAGTTGTAACACATTCTGCTGTTCTATGACGCCTGTGATGATGTCAGCGGGGAGAGTTGTAACACATTCTGCTGTTCTATGATGCCTGTGATGATGTCAGCGGGGAGAGTTGTAACACATTCTGCTGTTCTATGATGCCTGTGATGATGTCAGCGGGGAGAGTTGTAACACATTCTGCTGTTCTATGATGCCTGTGATGATGTCATGTCTGCTGTTCTATGACGCCTGTGATGATGTCAGCGGGGAGAGTTGTAACACATTCTGCTGTTCTATGATGCCTGTGATGATGTCAGCGGGGAGAGTTGTAACACATTCTGCTGTTCTATGACGCCTGTGATGATGTCAGCGGGGAGAGTTGTAACACATTCTGCTGTTCTATGATGCCTGTGATGATGTCAGCGGGGAGAGTTGTAACACATTCTGCTGTTCTATGATGCCTGTGATGATGTCAGCGGGGAGAGTTGTAACGTCTTTGTCGTTGTAATATCCCAAAACGGACCGTTTCACCAAGGATTAGAGCTTTTAAAGGTCAATACATTCTTATAACAAGTTATAAAGGCCTTAGAATACCATGTCCTCATCGTTCAAAAAAAGGCACTCATTCTCCCATGTAGAAGCACGATACCAACATGAGGCATAACTACCTTGGCTTAGGGCTCCATTCAATACGTATCACTGAAGATTCACTGTACAGCACGTTTTTTATTTAACTAGGCAAGTCAGTTAAGAACAAATTCTTATTTACAATGACGGCCTAGGAACAGTGGGTTAACTGCCTTGTTCAGGAGCAGAATGGCAGATTTGTACCTTGTCAGCTCGGGGATTCGATCTAGCAACCTTTCGGTTACTGGCCCTCTAACTACTAGGCTACCAGCCGCACCAAAGACCACGTTCCTGCGTTTGGCTGGATTCACAGTAAACGCTGCATAGGTCGTTATAATGCTGACCTATCAGGGGCATCGAGCCCTGTCTTAAAGATTGATGCGGAGGCCATTTTGAATCTTACCCCTTGGTGGGGCTGCAGTCACTGCCCTTGCAGGAGCCAGAGTTAGTGCTGCTGCTGCTGAGAGAGGCGTTGCCATGGGGATCTCTGTTGCTGACTGGGGCAGCTGTCCGTCTGTTCCAGAGTGAGAGGGACATAGTTACTACATCATACAACACAGACACCAATGATCCGCTTAAACCAACAGTAATCATGGCCACAAAAACAACACGAGACAGAACTTGCCAAGACATAAAAGGCCATTATGGAGGAAGACATACAGTTGAAGTCAGAAGGTTACATACACCTTAGCCAAATACATTTAAACTCAAGTTTGTCACAATTCCTGACATTTAATCCTGTTTTTTAGGTCATTTAGGATCACCACTTTATTTTAAGAACGTGAAATGTCAGAATAATAGTAGAGAGAATGATTTATTTCAGCTTTTATTTCTTTCATCACATTCCCAGTGGGACGTTTACATACACTCAATTAGTATTTGGTAGCATTGCCTTTAAATTGTTTAACTTGGGTCAACCGTTTCAAGTAGCCTTCCACAAGCTTCCAATAATAATAAGTTGGGTGAATTTTGGCCCATTCCTCCTGACAGAGCTGGTGTAACTGAGTCAGGTTTGTAGGATCCTTGCTCGCACACACTTTTTCAGTTCTGCCCACAAATTTTCTATAGGATTGAGGTTGGGGCTTTGTGATTGCCAATCCAGTACATTGGCTTAGTTGTCCTTAAACCATTTTGCCACAACTTTGGAAGTATGCTTGGGGTCATTGTCCATATGGAAGACCCATTTGCGACCAAGCTTTCACTTCCTGACTGATGTCTTGAGATGTTGCTTCAATATATCCACATAAATTTCCTCCTTCATGATGCCATTCATTTTGTGAAGTGCATCAGTCCCTCCTGCAGCAAAGCACCCCCACAAAATGATGCTGCCACCCCCGTGCTTCACGGTTGGGATGGTGTTCTTCAGCTTGCAAGCTTCACCCTTTTTCCTCCAAACATAACGATGGTCATTATGGTCAAACAGTTCTATTGTTGTTTCATCAGACCAGAGGACATTTCTCCAAAACGTACGATCTTTGTCCCCATGTGCCGTAGTCTGGCTTTTTTGTGGTGTTTTTGGAGCAGTGGCTTCTTCCTTGCTGAGCGGCCTTTCAGGTTATATCGATATAGGACGCGTTTCCTTCCTGAGCGGTATGACGGCTGCGTGGTTCCATGGTGTTTATACTTGTGTACTATTGTTTGTACAGATGAACGTGGTACCTTCAGGCGTTTGGAAATTGCTCCCAAGGATGAACCAGACTTGTGGAGGTCTACGATGTTTTTTCTGAGGTCTTGGCTGATTTCTTTTGATTTTCCCATGATGTCAAGCAAAGAGGCACTGAGTTTGATGGTAGGCCTTGAAATACATCCACAGGTACACCTCCAATTGACTCAAATGATGCCAATTAGCCTATCAGAAGCTTCAACATAATTTTCTGGAATTTTCCAAGCTGTTTAAAGGCACAGTCAACTTTGTGTATGTAAACTTCTGACCCACTGAAATTGTGATACAGTGAATTATAAGTGAAATAATCTGTCTGTGAACAATTGTTGGAAAAATGACTTGTGTCATGCACAAAGTAGATGTCCTAACCGACTTGCCAAAACTATAGTTTGTTAACAAGAAATTTGCGCAGTGGTTGAAAAACTAGTTTTAATGACTCCAACATAAGTGTATGATAACCTCTGACTTCAACTGTAAATTATGTTCTGTAACACAGACCATTAAATTAGACTTTCTGAATGGATGAAAGCGAAAACAAAGCAGGACGTCAACAATGTCATCGATAATAAATTAGAAAGGTGAAAGGTTATAATCCAGCCAACAACAGATCAGCTTGCGTGTGATGGTTTTAGAAAATGTCTGGATTCAATCTACATCATGCCATGGACTTCGTAGCATAATTGTCGTTGTTCTAACATACTAACATGTCTAGTGATATTCAATTATATAATTTTTTAAAAAGTAAATCAGAAGTTCCAATTAATATTCAAAAAATGTATATTCAACGACAAAGCATCTTGGCATTAAGACCAAATCCACGCCTAGGGAACAGAGAGCGATAACAAAGAGACAATGAGAGAGGAGGGATAGAGGGAGTGATAGAGAGAGAAAGGCATATAGAGAGAGGGCTAGAGAGAGAGGGGTAGAGAGAGAGGGATTAGAGAGAGAGGGATATAGAGAGAGGGCTAGAGAGAGGGGGGTAGAGAGAGAGGAAGAGAGAGAGAGACAGGGATAGAGAGAGAGAGAGAGACAGGGATAGAGAGAGAGGGATATAGAGAGGGCTAGAGAGAGAGGGATAGAGGGAGTGATAGAGAGAGAAATGCATATAGAGAGAGGGCTAGAGAGTGATAGAGAGAAAGGCATATAGAGAGAGGGCTAGAGAGAGAGGGCTAGAGAGAGAGGGATATAGAGAGAGGGATATAGAGAGGGATAGAGAGAGAAAGGCATATAGAGAGAGGGATATAGAGAGGGATAGAGAGAGAAAGGCATATAGAGAGAGGGATAGAGAGAGAGGGATATAGAGAGGGCTAGAGAGAGAGGGATATAGAGAGAGGGATATAGAGAGGGATAGAGAGAGAAAGGCATATAGAGAGAGGGATAGAGAGAGGGGATATAGAGAGGGCTAGAGAGAGAGGGCTAGAGAGAGAGGGCTAGAGAGAGAGGGAGAGAGAGGGGAGAGAGAGAGGGAGAGATAGAGAGGGGATAGAGAGAGAGGGATATAGAGAGAGGGCTAGAGAGAGCGGGGTAGAGAGAGAGGGAGAGAGAGCGGGATAGAGAGAGAGGGAGAGAAAGGCATATGGAGAGAGGGATAGAGAGAGAGCGAGAGGGAGGGAGAGAAAGAAAGAGAGAGGTGTATATATATATATATATATATAGAGAGAGAGAGGAGGTGTATATATAGAGAGAGAGGTATATATATATATATATAGAGAGAGAGAGAGAGGGAGGTGTATATATATATATATATATAGAGAGAGAGAGAGAGAGTGTATATATATATATATATAGAGAGAGAGAGGGAGGTGTATATATAGAGAGGTGTATATATATATATATATATATATAGAGAGAGAGAGTATATATATATATATATATATAGAGAGAGGGAGGTGTATATATAGAGAGGTGTATATATATATATATATATAGAGAGAGAGGTATATATATATATATATATATATATATATATATATAGAGAGAGGGGAGGTGTATATATATATATATATATAGAGAGAGAGATATATATATAGAGAGAGGTATATATATATATATATATATATATATATATATATATATATAGAGAGAGAGAGAGGAGGTGTATATATATAGAGAGAGAGGGTATATATATATATATATATATATATATATATATAGAGAGAGAGAGAGGGAGGGAGGTGTATATATAGAGAGGTGTATATATAGAGAGAGAGGGAGGTGTATATATAGAGAGGTGTATATATATATATATAGAGAGAGAGGTATATATATATATATATATAGAGAGAGAGGGAGGGAGGTGTATATATATAGAAAGAGGTGTATATATATATATATATATATATATAGAGAGAGAGAGAGAGGGAGGTGTATATATAGAGAGGTGTATATATATATATATATATAGAGAGAGAGGTATATATATATATATATATATATATATATATATATAGAGAGAGAGAGAGGGGAGGTGTATATATATAGAGAGAGGTGTATATATATATATATAGATAGAGGTGTATATATATATATATATATATATAGAGAGAGAGAGAGGGAGGTGTATATATATAGAGAGAGGTGTATATATATATATATAGATAGAGGTGTATATATATATATATAGAGAGAGGGAGGTGTATATATAGAGAGGTGTATATATATATATATATATAGAGAGAGAGAGAGAGAGAGAGAGGGAGGTGTATATATATATAGAGAGGTGTATATATATATATATAGATAGAGGTGTATATATATATATATATATATATATATATATATAGAGAGAGAGAGAGAGGGAGGTGTATATATATAGAGAGAGTGTGTATATATATATATATATAGAGAGAGGTATATATATATATATATATATAGAGAGAGAGAGAGAGAGGGAGGGAGGTGTATATATATATATATATATATAGAGAGAGAGAGGGGAGGGAGGTGTATATATATATATATATAGAGAGAGAGGTGTATATATATATATATATATATATATATATATATATATATAGAGAGAGAGGGAGGTGTATATATATATATATATATATATAGAGAGAGAGAGGAGGGAGGTGTATATATATAGAGAGAGGTGTATATATATATATAGAGAGAGAGAGGGAGGTGTATATATATAGAGAGGTGTATATATAGAGAGAGGAAGAGTTGTGCTGACCGACAGTGCCGCTCCGGAGACTTGGTAGTGAGATATCCTCGATCCGTTGGGCGCATTGAAACCATAAAGCCTGTCTCCATTGGAATGTGGTCTAGCTCTATAAACCTGCAGTAGTCAAACCTGACCAAAGACAACAGGCTGATATGGTGAGGTGGTGTTGATAGTGGTGTCTGTGAGACTGAGATGCAGGCTAGAACCAAGTGACCAACATCAATAGTACTTAGGACTTATGTCCTGTGTTGGCCAAACACGTGGACCATGGTCTTCATGGGATAAGTAAAGGGAACATCTCTAGTCTGATAGGGAGAATCTTCACAGTCATTAAAGACTGTGGCCTGGGTTGTTCAGAGCAGAAGCACTGGTTAATAGTGGATTCAAGTATTACCGCTCCTTTAAAACTGGCTCATTATAATGTATTCTTTATGCCTGGGAGATACCTTCACACTGGTTAAGTGTACATACATCAGCTTTGTTATTTTATGAGAAAGATCGAAGGCAGAGAAACAACTACTAATGATGAACTTGCCCAGTCAAGGTCTGCTATAGGCTAACAGGGCATCTGAAGAGGACTTCACCTCAACATTATTCTCCTTAACGAAGACATGATTAAACCATGATTAATGGTAATCAAACCATGATTAAGACATGCTGACATGGCAAACATATGTCTGGTCCACTTCTCAGTCTGTTCTTACCTGTCCCCCCCCCCCCCCCCTCAGCACGAAAGGTGAGCCTTTTATTTTTGCAGTTTTGCATCAGATCTGAAAATATCCCTATAGGCTGCATGATTCTCATCCCAAAGTCACACCAAAAATATGCTTGTAATATCTGGGGAAATTCTTACCTCACATAAACCCGTAGGAAGAAAAAACACACACAGCAAAAAGAACTAACTAAAAAGGCATCAGAATTCAAAAGAAAAAAAGAAATAAAATCTCCCCAAAACATTTGAAGTATTAACTTCTGTTGAAATTATATTCATGTACAGGTAACTGCCAAAATAAAGGAAACACCAACATAGTGTCTTAATAGGGTCGTTGGGTCACCACCAGCCAGAACAGCTTCAATGCACCTCGGCATAGATTCTACAAGTGTCTGGAACTCTATTGGAGAGATGAGACACCATTCTTCCAGGAGAAATTCCCCTAATTTGGTGTTTTGTTGATGGTGGTGGAAAACACAGTCTCGGTCGCCGTTCCAGAATCTTCCATAAGTGTACAATTGGGTTGAGATCTGGTGACTGACACGGCCACGGCATATGGTTTACATCGTTTTCATCAAACCATTCAGTGACCACTCGTGCCCTGTGGATGGGGGCATTGCCAAAATAATGGCCTGTCCGGCATTTGTAAGCATGATGAGATACTTATGGCTTTATTAACTCAGCCACCACACCTGCTTGGAAGCACCTGCTTTAAATATACTTTGTTTCCCTCATTTACTCAAGTGTTTCCTTTATTTTGGAAGTTACATGTCGTTTTCCAATGCTATTAGTGAGGGGAAGGGGCACTGTGATGGTCAACTCCTGTACCGTATTCATCTGTCACTGTTGACCAATTGGTCGATTTACTAATGACAGCCAATTAAACAAAGCAATCAAAGGCTGTCTGTTATCTAGGAGGACAGAGGTTTTGCCCAATCACTGGCTTCCAGACTGGGTGGGAGGAGATAAGCAAAACAGATATGACAGATATAGCAGCCTGGGGATTGTAGGAAGGGTCAAGATAGGGTATGACAGGTTATGACGAAGGCCAACAGCATACAAACAGAGAACACGGTCAAGCTGAGGAGAGCAGTGGAAGCAAGCCTGGAGAGAAAGGTAGAACATGTCAAATATATGGACTAAATAAGGGGTTTGGCACAACTGGAGTCCACCATTACATGTCCAGCTATGTTTATAGCATTTTGTGACATCTGCTGATATGAAAATGGCTTTATAAATACATTTGATTGATTACATCTCTTCTCCTTTGAGATGGACCCTGGTAGGTAAGTGGTGTGAGGAAGGCTGGTGTTATTATGTGTAGGAAGGCTGGGTGGTATAAGAGAAGGCTGGGTGGTATAAGAGAAGGCTGGGTGGTATAAGAGAAGGCTGTGTGGTATAAGAGAAGGCCGGGTGGTATAAGAGAAGGACGGGTGGTATAAGAGAAGGACGGGTGGTATAAGAGAAGGCTGGGTGGTATAAGAGAAGGCTGGGTGGTATAAGAGAAGGCCGGGTGGTATAAGACAAGGCTGTGTGCAGAATACTCCTATACAGAATGGTTGCAAGAAGTGAGACGAGAATGTGGACAGAGACAATGCTCTTATAACTAACATACAGTAACTAACTGTGGTCCTGTTTGAAGAGGGTTTGAGATTGTCCAGCACTGTCACTTTAACCACAGCTGTACAGTACATCTACTGTTGTCAATCACCTCATCAAGCTATTGGCTATAATATTGGCGATGTCAGTGTACCACCCAATCTGTTTAGTGCATCTGAGGGTTTATCAGTGAATATCAGAGATCAATCAGCTATGACTACAGCACATCTCCTCCTCTCCATGTACAGTACATTCTAGTGGTTCTGCAGCTACAGCTACAGAGCATGCTCTCTGGGATAGTATAACATAATTGTGTCTCACGCAGGGCGCGTGGGTAGCGGTACGGGTACGGGCGAGGAGGACGACGACGGCATTTGCTGCAAGCGGCGTTTGGGCTGCAGAGGAGTCAGAGGGTTGAATCTGGGAAGAGAGACAAGAGACAGATTTCATGCTACCGCTGCTCTGTAGCTAGGACATTGCACATTAGAGTTATTCATTTAGGTGAAAGATCAACGTAAAGACATGGAGTGCAAGGTGACAGTAACAGTAACACTTATGTTGAATAAATGAACTAGTGACCAGTTATTCACTCCATTTATAGAAACTCTACGCACCACCACATTCACTTTAGATAACAAAACAATTACATGGTCCAATCACTGTCAGATAAAAAGAGAGAAAAGCACATCTCTCAAGTGCTGACACAATCATGACTGCAGAGTGAGGGAGGGACCGAGAGAGAGAGAGAGAGAGACAGAGAGAGAGGGAGACATAGAGAGAGGGAGACATAGAGAGAGAGAGAGACAGAGAGAGAGACAGAGAGAGAGGGAGACAGAGAGAGAGGGAGACATAGAGAGAGGGAGACATAGAGAGAGGGAGACATAGAGAGAGAGAGAGACAGAGAGAGAGACAGAGAGAGAGGGAGACAGAGAGAGAGGGAGACATAGAGAGAGGGAGACATAGAGAGGGAGACATAGAGAGAGAGAGAGAGACAGAGAGAGAGACAGAGAGAGAGGGAGACATAGAGAGAGAGGAGACATAGAGAGAGGGAGACAGAGAGAGAGACAGAGAGAGAGGGAGACAGAGAGAGAGGGAGACATAGAGAGAGAGACAGTGAGAGACAGAGGGACAGACAGAGAGAGAGAGAGAGAGAAATGAGAGAGAGAGAAATGAGAGAGAGAGAAATGAGAGAGAGAGACACAGAGAGAGAGAGAAATGAGAGAGATAGAGAGACAGAGAGGGACAGAGATGGAGAGAGACAGAGGGACAGAGACAGAGATAGACAGAGAGAGAGAGAGACAGTGAGAGAGAGAGACAGTGAGAGAGAGAGAGATAGTGAGAAAAAGAGAGAGATAGTGAGAAAAAGAGAGAGAGCGAGAGAGAGGGAGGGAACGGAAGAGAGAGAGAGAGAGAGAGAGAGAGAGAGAGAGAGAGAGAGAGAAGCATTGGCCTATAACCATTTATGGAGCTCAGCAGCTGACGGGACAGAAGCAAACGCTGAGCCTCAGCTCTCTCAGGAGATTATGAGCCCCTGTACTGTAGCAGTATAGACAAACACACGTTCACACTAGAGGTCGACCGATTAATCGGAATGGCCGATTAATTAGAGCAGATTTCAAGTTTTCATAACAATCGGAAATCTGTATTTTTGGGCGCCGATTTCCGATTATTATTATTTATTTTTTTAAAATATTTTTTTGTATACCTTTTATTTAACCAGGCAAGTCAGTTAAGAACACATTCTTATTTTCAATGACTGCCTAGGAACTGTGGGTTAACTGCCTTGTTCAGGGGCAGAACGACAGATTTTCACCTTGTCAGCTCAGGGGTTCCAATCTTGCAACCGCACAATTAACTAGTCCTAGGCTCTAACCATTGCACTCCACGAGTAGCCTGCCTGTTACGCGAATGTAGTAGAAGCCAAGGTAAATTGCTAGCTAGCATTAAACTAATCTTATAACTACTGATCCAGTTTAGCAGGCAATATTAACCAGGTGAAATTGTGTCACTTCTCTTGCGTTCATATGCAACAGTTTGGGCTGCCTGGCTCATTGCGAACTAATTTGCCAGAATTTTACGTAATTATGACATACATTGAAGGTTGTGCAATGTAACAAGAATATTTAGACTTAGGGATGCCAACCGTTAGATAAAATACCGAACGGTTCCGTATTTCACTGAAATAATAAAAGTTTTGTTTTCGAAATGATAGTTTCCGGATTCGACCATATTAATGACCAAAGGCTCGTATTTCTGTGTGTTATTATGTTATAATTAAGTCTGATTGGATAGAGCAGTCTGACTGAGCAGCAGCAGGCCCGTAATCATTCATTCAAACAGCACTTTTGTGCGTTTTGTCAGCAGCTCTTCGCAAGCACAGCACTGTTTATGACTTCAAGCCTATCAGCCTAATGGCTGGTGTAACCAATGTGAAATGACTAGCTAGTTAGCTGGGTATGCGCTAATACTGTATCAAACGTCACTCGCTTTTAGATTTGGAGTAGTTATTCCCCTTGCGCTGCAAGGGCCGCGGCTTTTGTGGAGCGATGGGTAACGATGCTTCGAGTGTGGCTGTTGTCTATGTGTTCCTGGTCCGAGCCCAGGTAGGGGCGAGGAGAGGGATGGAAGCCATACTGTTACACTGGCAATACTATAGTGCCTATAAGAACATCCAATAGTCAAAGGTATATGAAATACAAATGGTATAGGAGAGAAATAGTCCTATAAATAATATATTAACTACAACCTAAAACCTCTTACCTTGGAATATTGAAGTCTCATGTTAAAAGGAACGACCAGCTTTCATATGTTCTCATGTTCTGAGCAAGGAACTGAAATGTTAGCTTTCTTACATGGCACATATTTTTACATGGCACATATTACTTTCTTCTCCAACACTTTTTTTTTGCATTATTTAAACCAAATTGAACATGCTTCATTATTTATTTGAGGCTAAATTGATTTTATTGATGTATTATATTAAGTTAAAATAAGTGTTAATTCAGTATTGTTGTAATTGTCATTATTACAACAAAAAAAAAAAAAAAAAATTGGTATCGGCTTTTTTGGTCCTCCAATAATCGATATCGGCGTTGGAAAATCATAGTCGGTCGACCTCTAGTTCACAACATTTACTATTCAAGGAGACTCCCCATCATTAGAAATGGTCCCTGGGTGGGACAGAACCATTATCTTCACCACTGACTATTTCTTGTTGGGTGATAATAAGATGACGAAATAGAGGAGGTATGGAGAACAACAGAGAGATGCAAGAGAGAGAGGGGTTAACTAAGAGGTTGACTAAGAGGTTAACTAAGGGTTTGGCAAAGAGTTTGACTGAGAGGTTAACTAAGAGGTTAACTAAGAGGTTGACTAAGAGGTTAACTAAGGGTTTGGCAAAGAGTTTGACTGAGAGGTTAACTAAGAGGTTGACTAAGAGGTTGGCAAAGAGGTTGACTGAGAGGTTGACTAAGAGTTTGACTAAGGGGTTGACGAAGAGGTTGACTAAGAGGTTAACTAAGAGGTTGACTAAGAGGTTGGCAAAGAGGTTGGCAAAGAGGTTGACTAAAAGGTTAACTAAGAGGTTGACTGAGAGGTTGACTAAGAGGTTGACTAAGAGGTTAACTAAGGGGTTGGCAAAGAGGTTGACTGAGAGGTTAACTAAGAGGTTAACTAAGAGGTTGGCAAAGAGGTTGACTGAGAGGTTAACTAAGAGGTTGAATAAGATGTTGACTGAAGGGGATTGACTGAGAGGTTGACTGAGAGGTTGACTGAGAGGTTGACTGAGAGGTTGACTGAGGAAGGTTGACTGAGGAAGGTTGACTGAGGGAATTGACTAAGAGGTTGACTGAGAGGGTTGACTGAGGGGGTTGACTGAGGGGGTTGACTAAGAGGTTGACTGAGGGGGTTGACTGAGGAAGGTTGACTAATAGATTGACTAAGATGTTGAATAAGAGGTTGACTGAGAAGGTTGACAGAGGTTGACCTAGGGGGTTGATTGAGGAAGGTTGACTGAGAGGTTGACTACATAAGAGTTAAGTTAATCTAAAAAGAAAGTGAAAGGAGAAAGATTGCGGAAGATTTAGAGAAATGACGACAGACAGAGAGAGTATGAGTTTTAGATAGGTAGGTAGGTAGGTAGGTAGGTAGGTGTGTCTGCAGTGCTGTACCTGCGTGAGCCAGACGCAGATCTCCGACTGGAAGGGACAGGAGCAGACATGGAGGCAGACTCCTCTCTCCTCCTCTCGTCTTTCTCCGTGTCTCTCTATCACTCTGCAGTGACAGCCAGCCTGAGAGGAAAACAAACGACACACAAACAGGTACTGACTCTGTGGACGAGGCAGGACATGACATCACATACTGTTTTAAACCAACAAAACAAGCTATTATATTCAAGTACGAAGAAGACAGTGAGGTCACACACACACACACGCACACACACACTTCCTTGGTGAGAACTATGGATGTCTCAGCATTGTGCTGAGAGCTGACACAAGATGGCAGGAGCCAGGGATGGCACAGATCTGGGATCAGCCCAGCCAGACAGAACATCAGGGAGAAGCAGCCAATCACCACTCATTCGTCTGACAGTGTTTGTGCTTCAACAGAAAACAATTCTGTATTTGATTTAGTGATAATAAACAAAACCTAAATAAAGTCTGTCAAGACAGTTGTTTTGATCTTTCAATACGACCTAATAAACATGCTGTCAAAGCTCAGGTTGAAATTCATCGCAATGTTGGGTGAAGGCCAATTATAAGATATGGGTCTGAAGGTACACAGTCTGTCTAGTGATCAAGGTACACAGTCTGTCTAGTGATCAAGGTACACAGTCTGTCTAGTGATCAAGGTACACAGTCTGTCTAGTGATCAAGGTACAAAGTCTGTCTAGTGATCAAGGTACAAAGTCTGTCTAGTGATCAAGGTACACAGTCTGGGGAGACAATCAGTGATGGATTGAGAGAGACAGACCTGATTGGGGAGGTAGAAAGGGAGAGATAGATTGATCAGCAGGCATAATGAGAGGAGAGAGAGGGGGAGAGGTAGGGTGATCAGCAGGCATAATGAGAGGAGAGAGAGAGAGGGGGAGAGGTAGGGTGATCAGCAGGCATAATGAGAGGAGAGAGAGAGAGGGGAGAGGTAGGGTGATCAGCAGGCATAATGAGAGGAGAGAGAGAGGGGGAGAGGTAGGGTGATCAGCAGGCATAATGAGAGGAGAGAGAGAGAGGGGGAGAGGTAGAGTGATCAGCAGGCATAATGAGAGGAGAGAGAGAGAGGGGGAGAGGTAGAGTGATCAGCAGGCATAATGAGAGGCATAATGAGAGGAGAGAGGGGGAGAGGTAGGGTGATCAGCAGGCATAATGAGAGGAGAGAGAGGGGGAGAGGTAGGGTGATCAGCAGGCATAATGAGAGGAGAGAGAGAGGGGGGAGAGGTAGGGTGATCAGCAGGCATAATGAGAGGAGAGAGAGAGAGGGAGAGGTAGGGTGATCAGCAGGCATAATGAGAGGAGAGAGAGCAGGCATAATGAGAGAGAGAGAGAGAGAGAGGGGGAGAGGTAGGGTGATCAGCAGGCATAATGAGAGGAGAGAGAGGGGGAGAGGTAGGGTGATCAGCAGGCATAATGAGAGGAGAGAGAGGGGAGAGGTAGGGTGATCAGCAGGCATAATGAGAGGAGAGAGAGGGGAGAGGTAGGGTGATCAGCGGGCATAATGAGAGGAGAGAGAGGGGAGAGGTAGGGTGATCAGCAGGCATAATGAGAGGAGAGAGAGGGGAGAGGTAGGGTGATCAGCAGGCATAATGAGAGGAGAGAGAGAGAGGGGGATAGGTAGAGTGATCAGCAGGCATAATGAGAGGAGAGAGACAGTGAGAGGTAGGGTGATCAGCAGGCATAATGAGAGGAGAGAAAGAGGAGAGAGAGAGAGGGGAAGAGACAGACCTGACTGGGGAGGTAGAAAGGGAGAGGTAGGGTGATCAGCAGGCATAATGAGAGGAGAGAAAGAGGAGAGAGAGAGAGGGGAAGAGACAGACCTGACTGGGGAGGTAGAAAGGGGTGAGGAGGTAGAAAGGCAGAGAGGTAGAGGGAGTGATCAGCAGGCATAATGAGAGGAGAGAAAGAGGAGAGAGAGAGAGAGAGAGGAAGAGACAGACCTGATTGGGGAGGTAGAAAGGGAGAGATAGATTGATCAGCAGGCATAATGAGAGGAGAGAGAGAGAGGGGGAGAGAGAGAGGGGGGTAGAGTGATCAGCAGGCATAATGAGAGGAGAGAGAGAGAGGGGGAGAGAGAGGGGGGTAGAGTGATCAGCAGGCATAATGAGAGGAGAGAGAGAGAGGGGAGAGAGGGGAGAGAGAGGGGGAGAGGGGGAGAGGTAGAGTGATCAGCAGGCATAATGAGAGGAGAGGGGGAGAGGTAGTGATCAGCAGGCATAATGAGAGAGAGAGAGAGAGAAACAGGGGGAGAGAGAGGAGAGAGGGGGAGAGGTAGAGCGATCAGCAGGCATAATGAGAGGAGAGAGAGGGGAGAGAGGGGGAGAGAGAGGAGAGAGAGAGAGGGGAGCGATAGAGTGATCAGCAGGCATAATGAGAGGAGAGAGAGAGGGGGGAGAGAGAGGGAGAGAGAGGGGGAGAGAGAGGAGAGAGAGAGAGGGAGCGATAGAGTGATCAGCAGGCATAATGAGAGGAGAGAGAGAGAGGGGAGCGATAGAGCGATCAGCAGGCATAATGAGAGGAGAGAGAGGGGAGAGAGAGAGGAGAGAGAGAGAGGGGAGCGATAGAGTGATCAGCAGGCATAATGAGAGGAGAGAGAGGGGGGAGAGAGGGGGAGAGAGAGGAGAGAGTGAGAGGGGAGCGATAGAGTGATCAGCAGGCATAATGAGAGGAGAGAGAGGGGGGAGAGTACATGCAGGGAAAGAGGGGATTAAACCCATCAATAATAGAACACAGGATTTAGTGAGCTCAGGAGCCAAGTGTCCACCCTAAGGATGCGCCCTAAACCTCCCTCAGGCTTCTCCATAAACCCACCCATCCTTCTGTCTGTGTGGGCTCAGAGCTAGAGGTGGCCTCCTTTTGCTCCCTGTTCTGACTTCAAGAGGCCTTCTCAGTCTCCCAACCCTCCTTACTCTCTCACGACTGGTCTTGACCTCCTCCTCTCCTCCTCATCCCCTCTCTTCCTCTCCTCCCGTCTTCTGAAAATACTCTCCAATATAGTTATTTCTTTCTTGTCCATCTTCCTTCCCTCTGTTATCAGTTATGTGTTGTATGTGGAACCATAGTTTGGCTAGGAGGCGGGATCTAATGTGGAGGTGGGGTCTACTCTATCCATCCATCCATCTGTGGTCCCGTGTGGCTAAGTTGGAAGAGCATGGCACCTGCAAAGCCAGGGTTGTGGGTTAGATTCCCACGGGGGGCCAATATGAAAATGTATGCACTCACTACTAGATTAGAGTGTCTCCTAAATTATATATATATCTATATAGTGTTTTTGATCATGAAAGGGCCCTACTCTTATGTGAACACAGCCAGTCCATTAGACTCTCAAAGACAATGCTACACTGTAGTTTATGTTGTTCCACTTGCCCTGCAGGATTGAGCAGTAATGTACTGTTTGTTCCAACCCTGCAGTGTAGAGTAACTGTGCTGAATCACCCTTTGACAGAGAGAGACCCAGCTGGTTGTCACCTTATCTCATCACTCATAACCCCCTCTGGGATCTCTACAGCCACAGGGCGTGAGCTAGGAGGAGGAAGCCATGATGGCTTTCCTGTTATTGGCTGTCACTTAGCAACGTCAAACCCTCTGCGCCAATCAAAGCCTTTTGATTCGGAAAAAAGGGTAACATGATTAAATACAAAAATAAACAATCCCTCTTACACACACACACACACACACACACACAAAGTAGTAGTAAACAGAGTAAAGAAGATCAGATCGATAGGAGCTCTCTGGGATGTTTGCTGCCGTGCTGAGCAATTAGTGCTTTTTGAGGTCAGTTTTGGTTAGGTTCGATTATTAAAAAATAATGTTTTAAAATGTTGGTTTCAATATTTTTTTTGACACGTTAAATGCATTATGAAATAATGGCATTAAAATAATTTTAGATCTTTTTAATGGAAATTCCAAAGCCAAAAATAGTGGGCATTCAATTGCCAAAACAGAAAATATTCCATTGTCTCTGTCAGCTCCACATTGGGTAGACATCGATATAAAAATAATAAATCACTATGAAATAATAAAATATGTATATATTACTTAGTTTTTATTTGATTACTTTATTATTTGTCTCTTCTCAAAGTCATCATCTCTGCTCAGACAGTAGCAGCCAGCTAGACAACGTTCTCTGTGCTCCCCATACTGTACCGTCTGTAGTCATCATATTTATCTAGGCTGCCAAAGTATGCCGCACAGCTGTCTGACGAAATCATTTGACTAGTTCTTCAAAGTAAATATGGCATAGTTTCACGAACTGTCACTCTCTATCCCTCTCATTGTTGTGTTGTGTAGCCTACATTCCTCTCTCATGCGATCTGTGCGTAAAAGTGCATTCGTCAGCCTCAATGGATTATGGTTAGTGTAGTTAATTACCACGTTTCTGCGCTGAACTAGGATGTATATTTGCTTAATGAAAACTACAACTCCCTTAAGCCCAGCGTCAAACATCATTCTTGACTTAATTTCTCTCGTGAATGATTTTATTTCTCTCTAGAGTATTGCTGCGTTGGGCTCACACAAAAAAACAGAAATGGAATTCAAGTAATTGAACCGACATCGGACAATTAGTTGTTTAATAAGCGGGGAAAAAAACGACATCTGTGTTAATCACTCAGCACTAGACTTTCCCATCCTCTTCTTCTCTGCTCCAGCCTACAGCACCAATATCCCTGGTTGACAGGAGCAGGCAGGCAGGATTTCCTACTACTTACATCATAAGGCATTCATACAGGATTTATTAAGCTCTCTTATGTAACAGCATCCCCAGCCAGAACCACTGGCAGCATCAGAAAAGTCCAGCAACATGCAAGAAGCTTCAACGCTGATGACAGAGACATGTGGACAGAGAGAGAAGAGAGGGAAGGAGGCCAGAGATCGATGGAGAGTCTTCATATATTAGAGAGAGAAAGAAATAGAGAGATTGTTCATGTTCTCCCGGGGAAAGGTGACCTCGACTAATCTCATACACAACCAATAACGTCCTGTACAGGACGCTGCAGCGCACATGTGTTTGAGGAAGAAAGATAATAGATAGAGAGAGAGGGAGAGAGAGAGATGGGAAGAGAGAGAGAGAGATGGGAAGAGAGAGAGAGAGATGGGAAGAAAGAGAGAGAGATGGGAAGAAAGAGAGAGAGAGGGGAAGAAAGAGAGAGAGAGAGGAAGAGAGAGACGGGAAGAAAGAGAGAGAGATGGGAAGAAAGAGAGAGAGAGAGACGGGAAGAAAGAGAGAGAGATGGGAAGAGAGAGAGAGAGAGATGGGAAGAAAGAGAGAGAGAGATGGGAGGAAAGAGAGAGAGAGGGGAAGAGAGAGAGAGAGAGAGAGGGGAAGAAAGAGAGAGAGAGAGAGATGGGAAGAAAGAGAGAGAGAGAGATGGGAAGAAAGAGAGAGAGAGAGATGGGAAGAGAGAGCGAGAGAGATGGGAAGAGAGAGCGAGAGAGATGGGAAGAGAGAGAGAGAGATGGGAAGAGAGAGAGAGAGATGGGAAGAGAGAGAGAGATGGGAAGAGAGAGAGAGATGGGAAGAGAGAGAGAGATGGGAAGAGAGAGAGAGAGAGATGGGAAGAAAGAGAGAGAGATGGGAAGAGAGAGAGAGAGAGATGGGAAGAAAGAGAGAGAGATGGGAAGAGAGAGCAAGATGGGAAGAGAGAGAGAGAGGTGGGAAGAGAGGGAGAGATGGAAAGAGAGAGAGAGATGGGAAGAGAGGGAGAGATGGGAAGAGAGAGAGATGGGAAGAGAGACAAAGAGAGGGGGAGAGAGAGAGAGAGATATGGGAAGAGAGAGAGAGAGAGATGGGAAGAGAGAAAGAGAGAGATGGGAAGAGAAAAAGAGAGAGAGAGATGGGAAGAGAGACAAAGAGAGAGGGAGAGAGAGATGGAAAAGAGAAAGGGTGTTTTTCCTGTCACTCACAAGTATACATGTTGATGAACATGGAGTGGGAGTCTGACACGTGTGATGAACATGGAGTGGGAGTCTGACACGTGTGATGAACATGGAGTGGGAGTCTGACAAGTGTGTTATACGTGCTGCTGTACATACAGAGATGTACAAAAGTATGGTGGCACCTGCTCGTTGAACATCTCATTCCAAAATCATGAGCATTAATATGGAGTTGGTCCCCCCTTTGCTGCTATAACAGCCTCCACTCTTCTGGGAATGCTTTCCACTATATGTTGGAACATTGCTGCGGGGACTTGCTTCCATTCAGCCACAAGAGCATTAGTGAGATGGAGCACTGATGTTGGGCGATTAGGCCTGGCTTACAGTCGGCATTCCAATTCATCCCAATGGTGTTCGATGGGGTTTAGACCAGGGCTCTGTGCAGGCCAGTGAAGTTCTTCCACACTGATTTCAACAAACCATTTCTGTATGGACCTCGCTTTGTGCACGGGGGCATTGCATGCCGAAACAGGAAAGAGCCTTCCCCAAACGGTTGTCACAATGTTGGGGAAGCAGATAATCGTCTAGCATGTCATTGTATGTGTTAAGTCACTGGAACTAAGGGGCCTAGCATGAACCATGAAAAACGGCCCTAGATCATTATTCCTCCTCCACCAAACTTTACAGTTGGAACTATGCAGTCAGGCAGGTAGCGTTCTCCTGGCATCCGCCAAACCCAGACTCATCCATCGGACTGCCAGATGGTGAAGCGTGATTCATCACGCCAGAGAACGTGTTTCCACTGCTGTCAGAGTCGAATGGCGGTGAACTTTACACCACTCCAGCCGACGCTTGGCATTGCGCATGGGGATCTTAGGCTTGTGTGCGGCCGCTCGGCCATGGAAACCCATTTCATGAAGCTCCCGACAAACAGTTCTTGTGCTGACGTTGCTTCTAGAGGCAGTTTGGAACTCGATAGTGAGTGTTGCAACCGAAGACAGATGATTTTTATGCGCTACGCACTTCATCACTCGGCGGTCCCGTTCTGTGAACTTGTGTGGCCTACCACTTTGCGGCTGAGCCGTTGTTGCTCCTAGACGTTCCCACTTCACAATAACAGCACTTGCAGGTGCCCGGGGCAGAAATTTTACGAACTGACTTGTTGGAAAGGTGGCATCCTATGACGGTGCCACGTTGAAAGTCACTGAGCTCTTCAGTAAGGCCATTGTACAGCAGATCTTTGTCTAGGGAAATGTCATGGCTGTGTTCAATTTTTGTACACCTGTCAGCAACGGGTGTGGCTGAATTAGCTGAATAAACTAATTTGAAGGGGTGTCCACATACCTTTGTATATATAGTGTATATTAATGTGCTTGAAAAATGAAACAACGCAGGTTAATATTTCTCTCTTCTGTGTTTCAGTAGACTAGTGAAACTCTCTGTGGCTTCTGACTCACAATGTACAGTACACCCTACGGATTGGATAGAGAGACAGAGTGACTCATAGCAGCTCTATCACTGTCCCTGGGTACACACACACACACACACAGTATGGGCCTGAGGGCACACACCTAGTGTTGTGAATTCTGTAATGAATGTATTGTAATGTTTTAATAACAGAAAAAGTAGCAGTCACACCAGAAATCTAGCACAGCATCCTAGCTCTCTCTCTCGCTCAATCACTGTCTATACCCACACTCATCAGTCTAGTATTTACGAACCTGGTAGCTGGTTTCTGAATATCTGAGCAGTTGTGGTGGAACAGCTGCTATAGAATAAGTTACATACGTTTGCTTTAGGCCCAATAGTTGATCTGACAGTTTTTCTAAAGCATAATAGATCTATGTTTGTTTTCAGCGCTGCACTTCTCCTCCCTGGATGATGATAACTCACACGCTCTTATCAGGACGGCCGGCACAGCCAGCAGATAGTGGAGCATGTCCCCGCTCACAACACCAGCCCAGCACAGCTCCTAATGCCACAGATATTAACATCATCACACTGACAAAATGTATGAGTGGAGAGTACACTCCCAGTCACAACCAAAAGATCAAAACAACTTTAAGTAGGACTCCCAGCTAAGTAGGACTCCCAGCTAAGTAGGACTCCCAGCTAAGTTGGACTCCCAGCTAAGTAGGGCTCCCAGCTAAGTAGGGCTCCCAGCTAAGTTGGACTCCCAGCTAAGTTGGACTCCCAGCTAAGTAGGACTCCCAGCTAAGTAGGACTCCCAGCTAAGTAGGACTCCCAGCTAAGTAGGGCTCCCAGCTAAGTTGGACTCCCAGCTAAGTAGGGCTCCCAGCTAAGTTGGACTCCCAGCTAAGTAGGGCTCCCAGCTAAGTTGGACTCCCAGCTAAGTAGGGCTCCCAGCTAAGTAGGGCTCCCAGCTAAGTAGGGCTCCCAGCTAAGTAGGGCTCCCAGCTAAGTAGGACTCCCAGCTAAGTTGGACTCCCAGCTAAGTAGGGCTCCCAGCTAAGTTGGACTCCCAGCTAAGTTGGACTCCCAGCTAAGTAGGGCTCCCAGCTAAGTAGGGCTCCCAGCTAAGTAGGACTCCCAGCTAAGTAGGACTCCCAGCTAAGTAGGACTCCCAGCTAAGTAGGACTCCCAGCTACAACCCTAAAGACATGGTTCGGCTCTGACAGGACACAGCTCCAGTGCAGTAGTCTGCCTCTAACTGGTTTCAGGTATTCTTCTCCTGTATGTCCAAAGGGGACAGTGTGAGCTCTGAGGCCAAGTGGAGAGTAGCTTGCGGCACTCGGCAGGACAACACATTTCATTACGAAGAATCTCAAAAAAATCCTGCCTAGTCACTGCACTGCAGAGCAGCTTACAGCAGCAGAGCTCTGTACACCCATCCACGAAAATGCTACGAGAGGGGAGGGGGAGGAAAACGGGAGAGGGAGGGGGAGAGGAGTGAGGGAAGAGAGGTTTGGAGAGGGGGAGAAGAGGGGGTGGAGAAGAGGGGTGAGGGAAGATAGGGGAGGGAGAGGGAAGAGAGGGGAGGAGAGGTGGAGAGCGGGAGGAGGAGAAGCGAGGTGGAGAGGGGGAGAAGAGGGGGTGGAGAAGAGGGGTGAGGGAAGAGAGGGAAGGAGTGCGGGAGAGGGAAGAGAGGGGGAGGAGAAGCGAGGTGGAGAGGGTGAGAAGAGGGGGGTGGAGAAGAGAGGGCAAGGAGAGCGGGAGAGGGAAGAGAGGGGGAGGAGAAGCGAGGTGGAGAGGGGAGTTAAGGAGAGGGGAGAAGAGGGGAGCCATGTTGGGCTGACATCTGGATATAACAGGTCAGGAGCCAGCACCGGTCCCCTTCTGAGAAACAGCAAGAGCACCTCCACTAAAGTGACACAGATTATCGTAACAAATGTTGCACATGCAATATTTATGTGTTGCCATCTTTGTTAACATATTCAGGAACCTCTCCTCGCCCTGGAATTGTGGTTTAAGCAACCAGGCCTGATATATAACAATGTATACATATTAGGACTGGGAATTGCCCCCAGGGACCTCACAATACCATATTATCACCATACTTCGGTGCTGATACGATATGTATGGCAATTCTCACGATTCTTACGATCCTATATGTATTGCGATTCGATACTGCGATTTGCTGTACCAGACATTGCTCACCATATGTCTGGTACAGAGGCACAAAAGACATCCATTAGGAAACGAGTTTTGATCAGTATGGGAAATAAAAGTACAGATTTGTTTTGTTTTTAAGTAGATAGAGAACACGCTTTAGGAGGAAAAATACCAGCCTTTTGGTGCAGGTACATCTGACTAGCACAAAAAAATAACATTGCAATAATGTAAAATATAACATTGCAATAATGTAAAATATAACATTGCATAATGTAAAATATAACATTGCAATAATGTAAAATATAACATTGCAATAATGTCAAATATAATATTGCAATAATGTCAAATATAACATTGCAATAATGTAAAATATAACATTGCAATAATGTCAAATATAACATTGCAATAATGTAAAATATAACATTGCAATAATGTAAAATATAACATTGCAATAATGTCAAATATAACATTGCAATAATGTCAAATATAACATTGCAATAATGTAAAATATAACATTGCAATAATGTCAAATATAATATTGCAATAATGTCAAATATAATATCCCGATATGTAACTGCATGGATTTTTCCACCATCGCTACTACATATACAACTACTGTAAGTGCCTATGTTACAACCATGTTGCTTCTCTCTCCATACGTTGTGTTTTGAAACCACTGAAATAACTTTGGTACGAAGAGGGAAATTCCAACCATTGGACAGTGGAGATCCTAAACAGATGAGTCACAGCCAACATTTGTATTGCTAACCATGATTTGCTCTAATCTGTTGGGTCCAGAGTTAAGATGTGTTTGAATACCCATACTAATATACTGTATACTTAATGATTATATACTATTAGTTAATTTTAGTACACTGTAAACGAACAGTATCCTTTCAGTTGAGCGTACTAGCTCTTCGCCTGTCTACTGGAAGTCGATGCTCTTCCAGCAACGTCTTACTAGCTTACTAGCTTCTTAGCATAACAAATGACTAGCTAGACATTTTACGACTTCGTGTGTGTGTTCTTAAATACAAACTGGAGTACCAGAGGGTGCTCAGAGTGCGCTCTCGCCGTTTGGAGCGTTTGTTTCCACACTGGAACGCTCTGGCCGAGGATTAGGGTTGACCCGAGCGTTCTAACGTTGGCTAGCTTGCCAGCTACTTCCAGAAACAAATTAGAGAACACGTCACTGTGACCATTTTACTCGCCCTAGCAGAGCTGGTTAGGTAGTTTTCATGTTATCAGAGCGTTGGTGACTGTAACTGTGCTGCTTTCAACAATGTAATTATGCTCTTTTTGCTCCAGCCATATTCAACGGGTGTTCAGCGTTCGTAAATTCATCAGTTACTCTGCGCTCTGGTACGTTCGTAAATTCATCAGTTACTCTGCGCTCTGATACGTTCGTAAATTCATCAGTTACTCTGCGCTCTGGTACGTTCGTAAATTCATCAGTTACTCAGCGCTCTGGTACACTCAGATGAGAGTGCTCTGAAATCGGAGTAGATAACCAGAGCGAATTTACGAAAGCACCAGAATGTCCATTGAGAAGGCACAATTGACTATACCACTTCGCTAAGCTAAGAATGACAAGATTCATCATGTCAATAAACGTTTGGTAGTTAGTTAGATAGCATATAGTTAATATACTGGCAGGTTTGATGTATTAGTAGGCAACTAACGTTAGGTAGCTAGCTAACATACTGGTACATACTGCTGTAATGATGTGGTTCGTAAGGACAGCATAGCTAACACATTTTCAGCCAACATAACGTGTAAGGTAACTTATTTGACAAATTATTACATTGCCCAACATTTTCTTAACATTTGTCATAATTAGTTAAAGCAATGAATTTGTATCCTCTCTCTTTGGATATTTTCTTCAAATCTGAAAACTATGTGAAGCCACGCCCATTTTCTGAAGAATTGCATTATGGGCCCTAAAAGCACGGAAATAGTGTCCACTGCTTGTATACTTTGTATTTTCGCTGTTGTTGTACAGCATACGGTAACTTTTGGCATACTAACTATATCCATACTATGACCAATAAGCATCCTACATACTCAATTTACATCACAAATAGTACGGTTAGTAAGGTTAGTATGAGTATTTGAACACAGCTTTAGTTTTTCAATTTGAGCGCTCTCCAGAAAGATCCTGACATCCCGTTGCAGCATCCTGCCCCTAACTGACCAGAGACCCCTCTCGCTGAGCAGTCTATCTGTGATGTTATCAGGACCTCTAGAAACCCTGTTGAACCAGAGACTGTGCGAGTGTACTGTACATGTGCCCAATGGCCATTAGCGCTCCCTGTTAGCTCCATACTGCTGTTAGGAGTGTTATTTACAGGCTTGGCTTGGGGCATTGTCCACTGTGATTCACCTCCATTGCCAAGAAAGCAACAACAACAAAAATATGAAGTACATGTGGATTCGTAATCTCACTAAGCACAATATTTCTCTCTGAGCCATGATCAGTGTAGGGACATGGTGGAACAGGAAATACATGTTTTCTACATTCAATCTTTCGATTAGATTGCCTTCAGGATGAAGATGGCATCGTGTACAGGGACATCACATTATTAACAAAGAAGAAACCAAAAGTAGCTTGTTGCGAAAACATGCAAAACTGGGACAAATTGAAAAAGATGTCCCAAAGAGACAAGTTCACAGGAAATGAACCTGTCAAAATGAACTAAACTGGAGGACTATGTTGACTTTGTCAAGTTTAAAAAGGTCCGATGTTGAAAAAAAAAAAGAATACCCTGAATAAGCGGTAATATGGCGATCTCTGTTTCAGCACTATTGACAAATGCTTGGAATTCCAGAGTTCAGCATTTGTACTGTGGAGAGCGACCGGCTCACAGGAATAATTACATAAAAAGGTCTTTCCAGGAAGAAAGAAGCTTGGAAGAGGAAGGCTCCACTAACTAGAACGTTGGTAGCCCGTTTCAGCATATTGACTTATCCAACTAAACTTTAGGATTGTGAATAATAGAGAAAAGATAGATGCAGACATCCAGAGAGTAAGATACTGTGGGTTCAGTGGTTAGAGTGCTATAGGAGAGGGTCACTGGCTCAGATTACATTCCTGTTGCCCTTCAACAAGATGGTGTTATAGTTGGATATCACTGCATGCAAATCCCCCAATGAAACAAAGAACAAAGAATCAGTCAGATAATGCAAATTAAATCAACCCATCTATCCGTCAGTCATTCGGACTGCTTTCATTTAGCATGAAATGCAATTCCCTTGCCTGGAGTCACTGCAGTAATTGTCTTATATGTCTTATGTTATCTTATATAGTGAGCAGTGTCCGGGTGAAATCTTGGAGCACATTGAGACAATAAGGCCGGTGAAAAGACTACTGCTTAATGGACTAACAAAGCTGCTTGTGGGTCTAGGAGGAGAAGTCAATCACAATCAAATCAAAGCGAATACAACAGGTGCAGACCTTACCGTGAAATGCTGATTTACAAGCCCTTAAACAACAATGCAGTTCCAGAAATGGAGTTAACAAAATATTTACTAAATAAATTATAGTAAAAAATGTAATAAAAAGTAACAGAATAAAATGACATAGCAATAACAAGGCTATATACAGGGGGTACAGGTTAGTCAAGGTAATGTTGATGTAGGTAGGGGTAAAGTGGCATAGATGCATAGATAATAAACAGCAAGTATCAGCAGTTTTAAAACAAAACGGGGGTCAATGTAAATTGTCCGGGTGGCCATTTTATTAATTGTTCAGCAGTCTTATAGAAGCTGTTAAGGAGACTTTTGGTCCTAGACTTGGCGCTCCGGTACCGCTTGCCGTGCGGTAGCAGAGAGAACAGTCTATGACTTGGGTGACTGGAGTTTTTGACCATTTTTGTACATTTTTTTAACTAGGCAGTTAAGAACAAATTCTTATTTTCGATGGCGGCCTAGGAAAAAGTGGGTTAACTGCCTTGTTCAGGGGCAGAACGACAGATTTTTACCTTGTCAGCTCTGCGATTTGATTATTGGCCCAACACTCTAACCACTAGGCTACCTGATGCCTTCCTCTGACACCACCTAGTAAATAGGTCCTGGATGTCAGGAAGCTTGGCCCCAGTGATATATTGGGTCGTATGCAACCGGTCAAGATGCTCTCGATGGTGCAGTTGTAGAACCTTTTGAGGATCTGAGGACCCATGCCAAATCTTTTCAGTCTCCCGAGGGGAAAAAGGTGTTGTCATGCCCTCTTCACAACTGTCTTGGTGTGTTTGGACCATGATAGTTTGTTTGTGATGTGGACACCAAGGAGCTTGAAACTCTCAACCCGCTCCACTATAGCCCTGTCAATGTTAATGGGGGCCTGTTCGGCCCTCCTTTTCCTGTAGTCCACGATCAGCTCCTGTGTCTTGCTCACATTGAGGGAGAGGTTGTTGTCCTGGCAGTGTCTGATCTCCTCCCTATAGGCTGTCTCATTGTTGTCGGTGATCAGGCCAACACTGTTGTGTCGTCAGCAAACTTAATGATGGTGTTGGAGTCGTGCTTGGCCCCGCAGTCATGGGTGAACAGGGAGTAAGCACACATCCCTGAGGGGCCCCGGTGTTGAGGATCAGTGTGGTATATGTGTTATTTCCTACCCTTACCACTTGGGGGGCGGCCCGTCAGGAAGTCCAGGATTCAGTTGCAGAGGAAGGTGTTTAGTCTCAGGGTCCTTAGCTTAGTGATGAGCTTTGTGGGAACTATGGTGTTGAACAATGGAGTTTGTCCGGGTGGGAAAGGGCAGTGTGGATTGCGATTGTGATTGGGTCATCCGTGAATTTGTTGGGGCGGTATGCAAATTGGAGTGGGTCTAGGGTTTCCAGGATTATGGTGTGGATATGAGCCATGACCAACCTTTCAAAGCACTTCATGACTACTGTGAGTGATATGGGGCGGTAGTCATTTAAGCAGGTTACCTTAGTATTCTTGAGCACAGGGACTATGGTGGTCTGATTGAAACATGGGGGTATCACAGACTCAGTCAGGGAGAGGTTGAAAATGTTAGTGAAGACACTTGTTAGTTGGTGCGCGCATGCACTGAGTACATGCTCTGGTAATCCGTGTGGCCTTGTGAATGTTGACCTGTTTAAAGGTCTTGCTCACATCGATTACGGAGAGTGTGATCACACAGTCGTCCTTAACAACTTGTGCTCTCATGCATGCTTCAGTGTCGCTTGCCTCAAAGCGAGCATAAAAGGCATTTAGCTCATCTGGTATGCTCGTGTCACTGGGCAGCTCGCGGCTGGGTTTCCCTTTGTAGTACGTAATAGTTTGCAAGCCCTGCCACATCTGACGAGCATCAGAGCCTGTATAGTAGGAATCAATCTTAGCTCTGTATTGATGCTTTGCTTGTTTGATGGTTCATCTGAGGTCATAGTGGGATTTCTTAAAAGTGTCCGGTTTAGTGTCCCGCTACTTGAAAGCGGCAGCTCTAGCCTTTAGCTCGGTACGGCTGTTGCCTGTAATCCATGGCTTCTGGTTGGGATATGTACTTATGGTCACTGTGGGCATGACATCGTCAATGCACTTATTGATGAAGCCGGTGACTGAGGTGGTATACTCCTCAGTGCCACTGGATGAATCACTTATATAGCTGGTCTTAGTGCCAGCATTGGTTTGTGGTGGGAAATAGACGGCTATGAATAATATAGATGAGAACTCACTTGGTAGATAGTGTGGTCTACAGCTTATCATGAGGTACTGTACCTCAGGAGGAGTTGGAGAGAGAGATATGTACAATGGAGACTGACAGGAAACAGCATGCTATGACAGTGATGGCCAAGCTACCATGGAGACAGTCATTCCGCCACTTATCCAAAAGGTGAGCTGCCCAATGCCCAGTAACAGACTGGATCAAGGGTGTGTTTTTAATATCAGGATGTGTGTAGCTAGCGAATATGATACTGGCAGTGGATTGGTCATTCGTTCACTGGGATTGGACAGCAGAAAATTGCCTGACCGGCAGGCCTGGTCCAACCTCTAGCCCTTACACCTTCAGTGTTTGCAGATCTGAAGGGAAAGCATCACTGAGTCCATTGAAGGCTATAGGTGGTGGCACAATAACTGGACAGCTTCTACCCCCAAGTCATAAGACTGCTAAACAAGACTGCTAAATAGCTAATCAAATGGCTGCTACTGTTGCCTAGTCACTTTAACCCTACCTATATGTACATATCTAGCCCAATTATCCCGTACCCCTGCACATCGACTCGCTACTGGTACTTCCTGTATATAGCCATGTTATTTTCTACTTCCTGTATATAGCCATGTTATTTTCTACTTCCTGTATATAGCCATGTTATTTTTACTCGTCATTGTTATTCATTATTCACTGTGTATTTATTAATTGGGTCACTATTTAAATTTTTATATATATATTTTTATATTGTGTCTCTGCATTGTTGAAAAATGACCCTGTAAGTAAGCATTTGACTGTTTGTTTATGACACGTGACAAATAAAATGTGATTTGATGTGATCAGTCCGGTGACAGTCCTCTCCAATCTGCAAACACTAAAGAGGATGTTGTTAGACAGGAAAGGACCAGGCTATGGTTGTTTTGGAAACAAGCAGAGGTTGTTTTGGAACCAGGCAGAGGTTATATGTGGGGTGAATGCAGGGTGAATGCAGGTTGTATGTGGGGTGCATGCGGGGTGAATGCAGGTTGTATGTGGGGTGCATGCGGGGTGTATGTGTGGAGCATGTGTGGTGTATGTGTGGAGCATGCGGGGTGTATGTGTGGAGCATGTGTGGTGTATGTGTGGTGTATGTGTGGAGCATGTGTGGTGTATGTGTGGAGCATGTGTGGTGTATGTGTGGAGCATGTGTGGTGTATGTGTGGAGCATGTGTGGTGTATGTGTGGAGCATGTGTGGTGTATGTGTGGAGCATGCGGGGTGAATGCAGGTTGTATGTGTGGAGCATGCGGGGTGTATGTGTGGAGCATGTGTGGTGTATGTGTGGAGCATGTGTGGTGTATGTGTGGAGCATGTGTGGTGTATGTGTGGAGCATGTGTGGAGCATGTGTGGTGTATGTGTGGAGCATGTGTGGTGTATGTGTGGAGCATGCGGGGTGTATGTGTGGAGCATGCGTGGTGTATGTGTGGAGCATGCGGGGTGTATGTGGGGTGCATGCGGGGTGTATGTGGGGTGCATGCGGGGTGTATGTGGGGTGCATGCGGGGTGTATGTGTGGAGCATGCGGGGTGTATGTGGGGTGCATGCGGGGTGCATGCAGGGTGAATGCAGGGTGAATGCAGGTTGTATCTGTGGAGCATGCGGGGTGTATGTGGGCTGCATGCGGGGTGTATGCGGGGTGCATGCAGGGTGAATGCAGGTTGTATGTGGGGTGCATGCGGGGTGTATGCAGGGTGAATGCAGGTTGTATGTGGGGTGCATGCGGGGTGTATGTGGGGTGCATGTGCTCTCAACAACTGGGCCCTTTACCCCTAAGGTCATCAACATATGCACCAACAACCACAATGCAAAGCTGAGTCACTGCAGACTCCTGGGAAAACAACATATATTTCTAGAGGACATTTGGAGAGAGTGTGAGTAACCTGACCTACAATCTAGAATGTCCCCACCAACAACCACAATGCAAAGCTGAGTCACTGCAGACTCCTGGGAAAACAACATATATTTCTAGAGGACATTTGGAGAGAGTGTGAGTAACCTGACCTACAATCTAGAATGTCCCCACCAACAAACACAAAGTCCAGAGCCCTTTCACAAGCCAGATGTTTATATTTCCGTGAGATTTCCTATTTTACTGAAAATCGAAAACTACTGCAAGGTCAAATTGCATGCCAGGAGACCAGTCACGACTTTAGTAGGCTACTAAAATGGCAGGTGTTAGGCTTGAGATTACTGTGCTTTTTCCCAACGCTTACTGAACCTGCCATTTAAATGAACCATCTCTATCAAAAGCTTTCCAAATAGATCGCATCAATAATGTATAACGCCAATTCTCAAATGACCGACGCGTAATCTGCAAGGGTTGCGATCACCTGGCCGGAGAATAGCCTAGTACCGCTACTACCAACGTATAGCGCAGGATGACAAGGTAAACACACATCTGCGCTGCATCCTAGCAGCAGCAGGCTCGCTGCTGGACAGCGACACAAACAAACAACCAACCATCATAACATTAGGCCTATGCTATAAGTGCGTGCGTAACTCTGCTCTTTATAAACAATATTATTTTCGGCTTGGCAACATCTTGCAGCTCTCTCTGCATGTCTCCATTTCTCAAATACTCTATTCATACTTATTCACAGTCGTTGATGTGCCCTACACCGGAGCATCCTTAGTAAAATGACAGCAAAGCCAAATGGCATTAGGCTACAACGTCTTGAATCGAAAAAGAATGAGGTTTACCTGTTCCCCCTTCTGTATTTATTTTTACGGTTCCATCGTTATAGCCCGGGATGGTTTACCGCCTGCCTTCTTGATTACCCCGCGATTCCCGTCTCCGGTAAGGACTCGGTGTGCCTCTGCTCAGGCGCTGGAGGTGGATGACCGGAATGCCTGAGTTGCGTTTGAGAGCCGCACGGAAAGACAAGTGCATTGTTGAAAGCAGATGCGTAATGCTACGTTGGTTCTTAAAGGGAAACACCGATCCTCATATCAAACGTGCATCTTAATAACAGTCCTGGGCACAAACAAAGACTGAATCAGGAGTGAACTCATGTGTCTGCAGTTTATACAATTCTTCACATAATTTATGGTCTCAACAAACTATGCACTGAACAAACATTTAAATGCAACCTGTAAAGTGTTGGTGCCAAGCTGAAATAAAATACCACAAAAATGTTCCATAAGCACAAAAATATTATTTCTCTAAAATGTTGTGCGCACGTTTGTTTACATCCCTGTTTTTGAGCATTTATTCTTTGCCAAGATAATCCATCCACCTGACAGGTGTGTCATATCAAGAAGCTGATTAAAAAGCATGCCATTACACAGGTGCACCTTGTGCTGGGGACAATAAAAGGCCACTCTAAAATGTGAAGTTTTGTCACACAATACAATGCCACAGATGTCTCAAGTTGAGGGAGTGTGCAATTCGCATGCTGACTGCAGGAATGTCTGAGCTCGACCTGTTGAGGTAAAAAAAATACAAATAATAATAAGAATTGTTTGAGCCCCACTTGTTGCCTGTTTTGCATGTTATTTTGACATTAGTATGTGTCACATATCGTCATATCTACCGTAGTTTTGATTGGACTGATCATGTCAACATAATACATTCAAAATCTTAGCTAGCAAGCTAGCAGTCATCATCATGAATTAAGTTGACAATCTACTGGCAAAACCTTTTCAATCCTTGTCATATGAAGATTAATAATGAAGAGAAATGATAGATAAAACGTATTGGTGCTCATTGGCAATTGGACATGAACATTACACAACAAGTTGGAAATCGCAAATTTAACAATGAGTGGTTTGAAGGAATCAACTGCAAGAGTTGCAAAGCAATCACTAGCCTGCTATTCAATGGAGTGGGTGTGTGGTCTAAATCTGGGTTTAAGGGTCTCTTTTCCAAGATTAAAAGGATAAACATGCCATGGGGCAAGAAAAGGGTGAATACATTGGCCATGCTGTCATTCCACAATTTATTCTGCCGTGTTCAAAACAACTGGAAACTCGGAACTGGGAAATCTCAGACTTCAGTGAGTTTAAGATAACTGGGAACTCAGAAAAAAACTAGCTCCGACTAGGAAAATATGTTTTGAACTGTCATCCAACTCGGAATTCCAAGTCAGGAACTCAAATCAAATCAAATTGTATTAGTCACATGCGCCGAATACTTACTGCGAAATGCTTACTTACGAGCCCCCAACCAACAATGCATTTTCAAAAAATACGGACAAGAATAAGAGATAAAAGTAACAAGTAATTAAAGAACAGCAGTAAAACAGCAATAGCAAGACTATATACAGGGGTGTATCAGTAAAGAGTCAATGTGCAGGGGCAGCGGTTAGTTGAGGTAGTATGTACTGTAGGTAGAGTTATTGAAGTGACTATGCATAGATGACAACAACAGAGTAGCCACGGTGTAAAGAGGGGGTTGGGGGGCAATGCAATTGGTCTGGGTAGCCATTTGATTAGATGTTCATGAGTCTTCTGGCTTGGGGGTAGAAGCTGTTTTGAAGCATCTTGGACCTAGACTTGGCGCTCCGGTACCGCTTGCCGTGCGGTAGCAGAGAGAACAGTCTTTGACTAGGGTGGCTGGAGTCTTCGACAATTTTTAGTGCCTTCCTCTGATACCGCCTGATATAGAGGTCCTGGATGGCAGGAAGCTTGGCCCCAGTGATGTACTGGGCCGTTGGCACTACCCTCTGTAGTGCCTTGCGGTCGGAGGCCGAGCAGTTGCCATTGCGACTGTGCTTCCCGTTGTATTCTGTAATAGCAAGCCCTGCCACATCCGACGAGCATGAGCGCCGGTGTAGTACGATTTGATCTTAGTCCTGTATTGATGCTTTGCCTGTTTGATGGTTCGTCAGAGGGCATAGCGGGATTTCTTATAAGTTTCCGGGTTAGAGTCCCGCTCATTGAAAGCGGCAGCTCTAGCCTTTAGCTCAGTGCGGATGCTGCCTGTAACCCCAACCAGAAGCCATGGATATGTACGTACGGTCACTGTGGGGACGACACCATCGATGCACTTATTGATGAAGCCATTGACTGATGTGGTGTACTCTTCAACATATTTTAGTCTGTGCTAGCGAAACAGTCCCGTAACTTAGCATCTGCTTCATCTGACCACTTTTTTATTGATGTAGTCACTGGTGCTTCCTGCTTGTTAGCAGGAATCAGGAGGATAGAATTATGGTCAGATTTTCCAAGTGGGGGGCGAGGGAGAGCGTTGTATACATCTCTGTGTGTGGAGTAAAGGTGGTCTAGAGGTTTTTTTCCTGCTGGTTGCACATTTAACATGCTGATAGAAATTTGGTAAAACGGATTTAAGTTTGCATTAAAGTCCCCGGCTATTAGGAGCGCCGCCTCTGGTTGGGCATTTTCTTGATTGCTTATGACGGAATACAGCTCATTCAATGCTGTCTCAGTGCCAGCCTTTGACTCTGTGTGTATGTAAACAGCAACTAAAAATACAGATGAAAACTCTCTAGGTAGATGGTGTGGCCTACAGCTTATCATGAGATACTCTACCTCAGGCGAGCAATAGATCGAGACTTCCTTAGATACTGTGCACCAGCTGTTATTTACAAAAATACATTGTCCGCCACCCCTTGTCTTTCCAGACGCCGCTGTTCTATCCTGCCGGTATAGCGTGTAATCAGCCAGCTCTATGTTGATATTGTCGTTGTTCAGCCACGACTCCGTGAAGCATAAGATGTTACAGTTTTTAATGTCCAGTTGGTTGTTTAATCATCCGCTTAGCTCGTCGATTTTATTCTCCAAAGATTGCTAGCAGAATGGAGGGAAGTGGGGGTTTATTTGATCGCCTACAAATTCTCAGAAGGCAGCCTGCCATTTGGCCCCCTTTTCTCCGCCTCCTCTTCATGCAAATCGCGGGGATCTGGGCCTGTTCCAGAGAATGCAGTATATCCTTCGTGCCGGGCTCGTCAGAGTCGTGAAAGGGAAAAAATGATTTTGCTAGTCCGTGGTGAGCAGTCCTGATGCCTAGAAGTTATTTTCAGTAAAAAGAGACGGTAGCGGCAACATTATATACAAAATAAGCAAAAAACAAGTTACAACAACGCAAATAAACAGAAAAAAAACACAATAGTTTGGGGACACGTAAAACGTCTGCCTTCCTCTCCTGTGCCATCTTATCTCAGGCCTTTTTCTAGAGCTCCGACCTGAAGATCACTGACGTCATGATTCAACCTGTTTTTTTTTCAGAGTTCCCAGTTGTCTTGAAAGCACCATAAATCCAAAGACTACCAGACTTTGATGACAAAGTTTGATGAACAAATTTGACCACAAGAAGGACTTGTTCAACTGAGCACTTCCTGTTCAACTGAGCACAGCACAACAAGGTGAGTCAAAACATGTGTTGTATACTGCTACATAAATGATGTAATATGCCAGGGAGATATGTATGCTGTAGATAAGAAAGTAATACTAAGTGTATGTTGTGTAATAAGCTGTCAGTAGCCAATGTGCTTCATCCTAATAATTTGGTCCCATTCCCCCCCCATAACCTAGCCTACTGTTCTGACTTGGTGGTGCACATGTAGCCTGTAACCTGTTTTAGAGAAATGAAATCATTCAATATTGTAAGAGCTTTCAATGTCTGCTTATATGCCACTTTTATTTATTCTGAGTTGGTGTACAGGGAGAATACTGTAAGAACGGCCTTTGTTCTGAATTCTGTCGCAGTACATTTACAAAGTGCTGAACGTATAGTTATATTGACTACGTCCATCCTAGCTTGCTCGTTAATGTCTTAATTGAAATGACGGACTGCCTCTTATCCGCTTGTTGTTCCCTTATGCCATAGTTTGTACATCTCCATTGTCAGTACAAACCACATTTGTTTAACCTCTATGGCATCGGTGTCCCCTCGCCCCCCAGGGACGGTTGAGCTAACTTAGGCTAACGTGATTAGCATTTAGTAACAATACATTTTTCCAGGACATAGACATATCTGATATGTCCAATTTATAGTAGCTATTACAGTGAAATAATACCATGCTATTGTTAGAGGAGAGTGCACAGTTCTGAACTTGAAAATGTATTAAAAAACCCAATTAGGCACATTTGGGCCAACTTGAATCAGTCTAAGACATTGAACAAACAATGCTGCCATCTAGTGGCCAAAATCTAAATTGCTCCTAACCTGTAATAGTACATTATGGCCTTTCTCTTGCATTTCAAAGATGATGTCATTTTTTTTTACCAGATCTAATGTGTTATATTCTCCTACATTACTTTCACATTTCCACAAACTTCCTTTTAAATGTTTTCAAGAATATGCATTTCCTTGCTTCAGGTACTGAGCTACAGGCAGTTAGATTTGGGTATGTCATTTTAGGCGAAAATTGCGAAAAGGGGTCCGATCCTTAAGAAAGTCAGCCATATCATCTATGTTTTTTAAAAGGCAGTAAATGAGGCTGAATGAATTGTTTGGCTACCAGACAAGGCTCTGCTGATAGCCAGGTGGAGCTGTGGTAGATAGCCATGTGTAGTGGTGGTAAGGATTCACTCCATGGTGCTGAAAAGAAAACTCTGCTGATGGGACAGCTTTATGTAGGTCCTAACAGTTTGTGGGCACCTCATGTCACTGTTATAGTGCAATTCATGTGTTGTGTAGTGTAGTGGCTTTGCTGGCATGCATCTAAAACATTTTTTTTTTTTAAAGTTTGCCCCACTAAGATTTGCATGCTAATATCGCCACTGATGAGACCCGTTAGCTGTTAGCTACTTTTCATCACTAAACTCTGACAAAACTCAAGGAACATTATTTTCTGTGAAAGAATCTCTCTTGTCTTATATTTGAGGAGGTTGAAGCACTTCCGAAACCATATTATGTACTGTGTAGCAGAGCATGAGCAAATGGCTCCACTTCAAAAGGATTTCGTGATCAATTTAGTGATAGCCGAGCTCTACCGTACTCTAGTTATTGATGGAAAAAAACAGGCCCTACCCGGCCCTAACCCGATGCATAACGTCAGAGCCCGTCGTGGGGAACATGTCAGGAAACAGATCTCTGGCTGGAAGAAGGTTCAGTGAATGGTGAGGTGCAGTGTGAGGTAATACAGTAGGTGGACTGCTGGCCTAGGAACAGTGGGTTAATTGTCTTGTTCAGGAGCAGAACAGATTTTTTTTTTCAACCTTGCAACCTTTCTGTTACGAGTCCAACGCTCTAACCACTAGGCTGATTGAACAGGTCCAACACTCTAACCACTAGGCTGATTGAACAGGTCCAACACTCTAACCACTAGGCTGATGGAACAGGTCCAACACTCTAACCACTAGGCTGATTGAACAGGTCCAACACTCTAACCACTAGGCTGATTGAACAGGTCCAACACTCTAACCACTAGGCTGATTGAACAGGTCCAACACTCTAACCACTAGGCTGATTGAGCAGGTCCAACGCTCTAACCACTAGGCTACCTGCCGCTACCTGTCACCCCTCCCGCAAATGTAAGTCGCTTTGGATAAAAGTGTCTGCTAAATGGCATTTATTATATATGACCTTGTATTCTTATATTTCAGAAGTGATTTCCCCATAATTCAGTACTATTTCTCTGCATGTAGCCATACCAATGCACCAGAAGGAATCAGTTGGAGGGGTGTTTGATTTCTATATTTTTCATGGGACCTCCTATGTGTGCACATGCATTTCGAAAACGGGTGTTTTAATAAAGACCATAGGCAGACAGCTTGTGAGTTTCAAAATTCTGGTTCTTTCAATCACATTCATCTCTATTTTCTGCCTGACTGCCTCCCTTTCTATCTGTCTTGACTTGAGCTATTGCTAGTGTTCAACATTTGTACCAAATTATCACATCAACAGCCTGAAGTTGTAGCTAACGAACTTGCAACAGTGTCAACTAGCCTATTTCGGGCTCTCAAAGTTTCCTGCACCTGTGAGCTCAGAACAGAAAGCTTAAAAAAGAAATACATTTCCACTGGATATATGGGCTCATCAGATCATGATATTTGGCTCTTTCACACCGAGGCTTGGTGATTGAGGTCAGGAGTGTTGGAAAGATTTTTCAAATACTGAGGAACTATCATTCGCAATGGATGTTAAAAAAACAGACTTTGTTGACTTGTGTGAGGCGAAGAAAAAAAACTAGTGGTGTACGTGGTGAGTTAAGACACAGAAATAAGACGTTGCCAAATGGGCACTTTCCTGAGATGCACCATATCTGGGCAAACATTCCTGAGATGCACCATATCTGGGCACACATTCCTGAGATGCACCATATCTGGGCACACATTCCTGAGATGCACCATATCTGGGCACACATTCCTGAGATGCACCATATCTGGGCAAACATTCCTGAGATGCACCATATCTGGGCAAACATTCCTGAGATGCACCATATCTGGGCAAACATTCCTGAGATGCACCATATCTGGGCAAACATTCCTGAGATGCACCATATCTGGGCAAACATTCCTGAGATGCACCATATCTGGGCAAACATTCCTGAGATGCACCATATCTGGGCAAACATTCCTGAGATGCACCATACCTGGTTAAACATTCCTGGAGATGCACCATATCTGGGCAAACATTCCGGAGATGCACCATATCTGGGCAAACATTCCTGGAGATGCACCATATCTGGGCAAACATTCCTGGAGATGCACCATACCTGGGCAAACATTCCTGGAGATGCACCATACCTGGGCAAACATTCCTGGAGATGCACCATACCTGGGCAAACATTCTGGAGATGCACCATACCTGGGCAAACATTCTGGAGATGCACCATACCTGGGCAAACATTCTGGAGATGCACCATACCTGGGCACACATTCTGGAGATGCACCATACCTGGGCAAACATTCTGGAGATGCACCATATCTTCGCCACACCCCGCCCCCTTTTTCTTTATGCAACATTTAAAATGATACTCCAGACACATTATCTTCACACATACCATAGTGCCCACAAAGTTCATCACTAAACTACGGACCCTGGGACTAAACACCTCCCTCTGCAACTGGACTTCCTGATGGGAATGCTCCCAGGGGGTGAAGGTAGGCAACAACACATCTGCCACGCTGATCCTCAACACTGGGGCCCCTCAGGGGTGCGTGCTTATTCCTCTCCCGTACTCCCTGTTCACCCATGACTCCGTGTCCAAGCACGACTCCAACACCATCAAGTTTGCTGACGACACAACAGTGGTAGGTCAGATCACCGGTGGTGACAGCTATAGGGAGGAGGTCAGAGACCTGGCAGTGTGGTGCCAGGACAACCTCTCTCTCAATGTGAGCAAGACACAGGAGCTGATCGTGGACTACAGGAAAAGGAGGGCTGAACAGGCCCCCATTAACATTGAAGGGACTGAAGTGGAGCAGGTCGAGAGTTTCAAGTTCCTTGGTGTCCACATCACAAACAAACTATCACGGTCCAAACAGACCAAGACAGTTGTGAAGAGGCTACGACAGCACCTTTATCCCCCTCAGGAGACTGAAAAGATTTGGCATGGTTCTACAGCTGCACCATCGGGGGCATCCTGACCGGTTGCATCACCGCCTGGTATGGCAACTGCTCGGCATCTGACCGTAAGGCATAAGGCCCAAGCTGGGGGCCAAGCTGGGGGCCAAGCTTCCTGACATCCAGGACATATACAGTACCAGTCAAACGTTTGGACAAACCTACTCATTCCAGGGTTTTCTTTATTTGTACTATTTTCTACATTGTATAATAATAGTGAAGACATCAACTATGAAATAACACATATGGAATCATGTAGTAACCAAGAAAGTGTTAAACAAATCAAAATATGTTTTATATTTGAGGTTCTTCAAAATAGCCAACGTTTGCCTTGATGACAGCTTTGCACACTCTTGGCATTTACTTTAGTTTATTTAGTTAATATTTTATTAACTCTATTTATTGTACTGCGTTGTTGGTTAGGGCTTGTAAGTAAGCATTTCACGGTGAGGTCTACATCTGTTGTATTGGCGCATGTGACAAATACAATTTGATTTGATCTTCCTAAACACAAATATAAGCTAATGATCCCCGTGGCTAAGTCATACTCCCTGGTGAAGTATTTTATTTAGATAGGAGTAATTATATAATTTAGGCGAAACATCAATTTACTTTAGGGCAATCCAGCATCCTAACAGTGCACCCGCATACATTCCTTTCCAATTCACAAGAGGCTGAAACCAGAGACCTGTTTATAATGATGAGATGCTCATGTCTCCGCCCTAACAATGGGACTCCTTGTCCAAAAGTCGAGAAGGCAGGCAACAAGCTTAGGTCTGCAAATTATTCCCATAGAAACGCATTGGATTTATACTGGACAGATTCTGGCGAGAGTGAGCCCTTTTTAGCTTCGCCTCTTCCTCTCGGTTGAAACTATGGTAGATCACCGGAGAAAGCATAGCGAAACAGCGCCCCACTATGTAGCCAATGTATCTGATATACATAGTCCACATATACTGAGACAGAGGGGCGGTGTTTTGCTCTCTTGGCTGCTTTAACTGAGATTGATGCGACTTTCTGTCGGCCTGCGTCTCGATCAAATAAATGATCAATATTTCTATATTTTATTTGGATAGGCAAGGAGGTACGGTAGGGCGGGCCAGGCCCCCTAAGGCCTGCCCATAACGGCATCCGTGTGTAAAGTCTACCTTACAGGCCTTCACCAGGCCCCCTAAGGCCTGCCCATAACGGCATCCGTGCCTGGCCCCCTAAAGCCTACCATCCGTGTGTAAAGCCTACAGGCCTTCACCAGGCCCCCTAAGGCCTGCCCATAACGGCATCCGTGTGTAAAGCCTACCTAACAGGCCTTCACCAGGCCCCCTAAGGCCTGCCCATAACGGCATCCGTGTGTAAAGCCTACCTTACCTTACAGGCCTTCACCAGGCCCCCAGGCCCCCTAAGGCCTGCCCATAACGGCATCCGTGTGTAAAGCCTACCTAACAGGCCTTCACCAGGCCCCTAAGGCCTGCCCAGGCATCCGTGTGTAAAGCCTACCTTACAGCCCCCAGGCCCCCTAAGGCCTGCCCATAACGGCATCCGTGTGTAAAGCCTACCTTACAGGCCTTCACCAGGCCCCCTAAGGCCTGCCCATAACGGCATCCGTGTGTAAAGCCTACCTTACAGGCCTTCACCAGGCCCCCTAAGGCCTGCCCATAACGGCATCCGTGTGTAAAGCCTACCTAACAGGCCTTCACCAGGCCCCCTAAGGCCTGCCCATAACGGCATCCGTGTGTAAAGCCTACCTTACAGGCCTTCACCAGGCCCCCTAAGGCCTGCCCATAACGGCATCCGTGTGTAAAGCCTACCTTACAGGCCTTCACCAGGCCCCCTAAGGCCTGCCCATAACGGCATCCGTGTGTAAAGCCTACCTTACAGGCCTTCACCAGGCCCCCTAAGGCCTGCCCATAACGGCATCCGTGTGTAAAGCCTAAAGCCTACCTTACAGGCCTTCACCTTCACCAGGCCCCCTAAGGCCTGCCCATAACGGCATCCGTGTGTAAAGCCTACCTTACAGGCCTTCACCAGGCCCCCTAAGGCCTGCCCATAACGGCATCCGTGTGTAAAGCCTACCTAACAGGCCTTCACCAGGCCCCCTAAGGCCTGCCCATAACGGCATCCGTGTGTAAAGCCTACCTAACAGGCCTTCACCAGGCCCCCTAAGGCCTGCCCATAACGGCATCCGTGTGTAAAGCCTACCTAACAGGCCTTCACCAGGCCCCCAGGCCCCCCTAAGGCCTGCCCATAACGGCATCCGTGTGTAAAGCCTACCTAACAGGCCTTCACCAGGCCCCTAAGGCCTGCCCATAACGGCATCCGTGTGTAAAGCCTACCTTACAGGCCTTCACCAGGCCCCCTAAGGCCTGCCCATAACGGCATCCGTGTGTAAAGCCTACCTTACAGGCCTTCACCAGGCCCCCTAAGGCCTGCCCATAACGGCATCCGTGTGTAAAGCCTACCTAACAGGCCTTCACCAGGCCCCCTAAGGCCTGCCCATAACGGCATCCGTGTGTAAAGCCTACCTAACAGGCCTTCACCAGGCCCCCTAAGGCCTGCCCATAACGGCATCCGTGTGTAAAGCCTACCTAACAGGCCTTCACCAGGCCCCCCTAAGGCCTGCCCATAACGGCATCCGTGTGTAAAGCCTACCTTACAGGCCTTCACCAGGCCCCCATAACGGCCTGGCCCATAACGGCATCCGTGTGTAAAGCCTACCTTACAGGCCTTCACCAGGCCCCCTAAGGCCTGCCCATAACGACATCCGTGTGTAAAGCCTACCTAACAGGCCTTCACCAGGCCCCCTAAGGCCTGCCCATAACGGCATCCGTGTGTAAAGCCTACCTTACAGGCCTTCACCAGGCCCCCTAAGGCCTGCCCATAACGGCATCCGTGTGTAAAGCCTACCTTACAGGCCTTCACCAGGCCCTCTTCCTCTTTTTCGTGACAATGTTGCCATCTAGTGGATTTAGCTAATCATCCTTCAACATCATTGAAATTCCAGTTTTGAGTGAGCTATTGAGTCGGATACATTCACCAGACAATTTTCAACCATTCTATGGTTGGTTCCTAATAATGTGACTCTTATTGCGAAAGAAATGCATCTGGGAATTTGCTGAGGTTTTAAGTGACCTGCTGAAGTTTGAACCTGAGGTCTCTTGCACTTCAGAAGAGTGTGTAAGCCTGTTATCACAGATATATATTTTTTTCTTCTGCAGGGTGTACTGCAGAAGCATGGAGTTTTGAGCGGGTAGTACTAGTTATTCCGATTAATTGATTAGTTGCAAACGGTTGTAAAATGTTGTGATCCTGAACAACCCCCCTGGTTTATAAACTGAAGGTGTAATACTACTCAACTACCAGTAGATGTCAGTATACGATCACTCTCATACTCGTGTCTCCATTCATTCACGGCTATGACGTCTACCAAGAACATACCTGTTGAGAGACCGGTGTTCGTGTCCCTTGGACTGGATTACAAAACCGTTATTTCAGCTAAACTCTCCAGCATCTTACATGTTGTGCATTTGGACGTGTGTACAAGAAGAATACAGGCTGTGAATTAACTTGTGAATGAGCAAAACAGGTCCTTGAGCAAATAAGAATATTAATCCTGTGTTATTTTCTGTCATTAATGCTGTCTATTCTCAAACATGTAAACATTTTCTTTAAACTTTTTGAATTTCATCTACGTTTTCTTGACAATATTGTTATCTTTCTAGGGCACTTGGGAGCTACAATCCGATCAACCATAACATACCAGGCTGGGCACAAACTGGTCGAATCAACGTTGTTCCAACGTAATTTGTCAACATATTGTGACATTGAATCTATCTTTGAAATACATTTGGATTTGCAAAAAGTCATCAGCCAGTACTGTTTCCATATCATTTCAACCAGCGTTGCAAACATTGAAATTAGGGTCAACTTTCAACTTAAATACAATGTCTTAACCTGACTAACAGGCTGTTACATCAATCAAATTTCAACATAATCATCAAACTACGTATATGTTGTCATCTGCGTAGCTACGCTCGACCTAAATAACGATGAATAGTTGAAAGTAACTCCTCTAAACTTGTTTTACACAAGCTATGTGAAAGTGAATTTGGAGTGATGTTGGGTTTATGTAGAATGCTACATTGAATGTAGTACATTGACATCTAATTTGCCCAAAGGACAACATCATTTCAACGTGTAGCTTGGTATATCGTTCATTCATGATTGATCTTTAGACGTTTTGAAATAGTCACCATTAGCTTTATTAAGGATGCCAAATTCGTGATATTAATAATAATGATTTACCTTTGGATAATGCCTTTTTATAAACATGTTATGCATAATATACTGTATATGGATAAGACAATATCCCAATGTAAATCGTTTTTATATTAATATAATGTATTTAGCGTACTATTTATAGTGCTAAGTCTCACACTAGTGAGAAAGGTGTCTTCTCAACCTGTTTGTGACGTTGTGTGACCGCTGCACCCTACTGACCTGATTGCTTTATTGTTATAGTAATTAACACTGATGACGGCGGCACAAGGAAGCTGGATGGTCGGACGGAATGGAGACGCCAGATACAATGACAGGGCGAGAAGGGTGACGGTTACCGGAGTGGAGTGATATGGAAGGTGGGATGGACGAGCTTGAGTCTGATGGCACATGGAGCAGAAATTTTTAAGAAAAATTGTGGAAGACCAGTGATAAAGGAACATGTTATCAAAAATTGATAAAGTTGTAAATGAACGTATGTTTTTTTTTGTTGGAGTACGATTCACTAACAATTCAGCTTTTTTTGGAGATCCATTTGAAATATCGAGGAAAGGTAAAGGATGTATTAGGAAAGGTGTCAGTCAGAGTGACCCGAGGTGGGTTTGTTTATTCAGAAGGAAAAGGCAATAAGGCTCTACAAATATCAACGTATGAAGTGGAGAGTTAAGATTTTTGGAGCAGAACACGGTTAAAAGGTGTCATTTCTGGGGTTGAGTCGGATGTGGAGGCCTTGTGGTTTACAAGGAACATACCAGGAATAGTTGGAGCACGCCGTCCGAACCGTGTAGTGGACGGTAGAAAAGAGAACCTGTCCATATAATTGATGTTTGACAAAGAGTATCTCCCTTCACATGTGAAGCTGAGATATGTGAGATATGCGCTGAGAGCTCTCGTGCCCAAGCCGTGCACCAAGCCGTGCACCAAGCCGTGCACCATGCCGTGCACCAAGCCGTGCACCAAGCCGTGCACCAAGCCGTGCACCAAGCCGTGCACCATGCCGTGCACCATGCCGTGCACCATGCCGTGCACCAAGCCGTGCACCAAGCCGTGCACCAAGCCGTGCACCAAGCCGTGCACCAAGCCGTGCACCAAGTGTGTGCTGAAGTAATAATGTTGAAGAATCTGAGTATATACGGTATTGTAATTGTGCTGGAAATCACGTTTCCCAGAGTGCCCGATTAGGGTAAAGGAATTTGAAGGGTTAAGGGTCAGGGCTGTACAGCAGGTCCCCTACACAGAGGCACACAAAATAGTTGAAGGAGCCGAAGGGAGCTGAAGATATGGTGGTGGATGCCCCGTAGCCTGTGGAGATTCACTGTCGTTCAACAGTTGAGGGAAACTGACATGCTGCTCGTGAAGAAGGTTGATTTTATGGCATGTGATTCGTTGTACTGCCCAAACGAGCAAGAAGTCCCAGAAACTGGCCATAATTGTATCTCCAACTGAAAAGTGTTTGGGTCTCCAGGACTTTATGGCTGAAACAAAAAATACTGTTCGAAGATGCTCTTGTTAATTTCCCGGAATATGTTAAAAAAAAATAGTTTAAAAAAATAGTGTATACTACCCCATACAGTGGGTAGCAGCATGCACCTCTAACATATGTTTGCAGACCGCCATAATACCATAGAAGAAGAAAATGAACACAGAGTACAACCAATTTCAAGTTAATCAAGCCCGGTGGACAAGAAGACGATCTTTGAAGAGGTAAAACACACTAATTTTGTCACCTGTAAAGGCAAATGGGACTTAGTTTGATTTGTTGGGACTACTGCAATTTAGCTGTGTCTTATCATAAATGGTGTCTTACCATAAATGGTGTCTTATCATAAACGGTGTCTTAGGTGTCTTAGAATAAACGGTGTCTTAGCATAAACGGTGTCTTACCATAAACAGTGGAGTAAATTCCACGTGGATGTTTTAGAATCTGTCAGAGTCTAGCAATTAATGGAACTTCTGACATTTCTACTGAAACTAGTGTAAATGGTCACTTAAGTGACACTTTCTCGATGTGATCGTACTAAAATATTGTTTGACACACGTATGCATTCACCCAGAGAGTACAACACTATTGAGAAATGTCAGGGTAACAATGATTTTTTTCTGGTGTTGAGCAGGTTATAGTGAAGTTCATTGAGGTTTATTTGAAAATCAACATTGATGGTGTTTTTCTCTTCAAATCATCTAGCTGTCAACTTTAGCCTATTTTATGCAGCATTAATGATTTCCATCCATTCATTGGAGTGACTAAGCCTGCTGCGGATGATTACCTGAGTGGTGTCCTGTCTCAGTTGAAGGTGCTCCTGGTTTCAAGTGTCAATCGGACAAATGGCCATGTCACAATCAAAGCTTGTCTTTGTGATACGCCAGTGAGAGCCATGCCAGAGTGCATCAAATCCCATAGTAGATATTTAGCATGAGAAAGGTCAGATTAAAGGCTCTGGGAACGGAAGGGTAGTGTTGCACTCTGAGGGCACACATCCGGAGTGAAATGATGGTGAATTCAATAACTTGGTCTACCTGGCTAGCCATCAGGTAGCTACATCCATCGATAGACGCTAGAGTTTATTTTATTTCAGGGTTTCCATTAGATTCTATGCATATGGTGTGCTTGGTTGTCATGAGGAAGATGTTGATTTCCCTTAAACCAGGATCTAGAACATGCAGACTTTTTTTCTCTCAGGAAACCAAGTTGTCAGAGGCTCTGATCTCTTTTCCAGGCTTATTGCCAAAAAAAGAATTTGCCCGAAAACCTCGGTAACTGGCAGAACTTGACCGATGGACAGCCACTGAGTTCAGGCAGTTCTCTGCTCTACACGGGTCCCATAGAATTGAAGGATTTTGTTTCCAAAAAGGTCTATCGCTGCTGTCCCTCAGTGTAGCCATGTCAGATCGATCCAGAAGATGGCCGGAGGAGGCATTATGCAGAACAGCTGCTGATGCACTTTGAGATGAGCAAGAATGTCTATGATGATTCATTTACAGTTTACAATGTACATGGTCTCACTCACTTGGCAGTTGATGGTTGCATTTCACAACTGCTCACTCAATGACCTCAATTGCTTTGAGTTTGAGAACCATTTGCAGTGGCATAAACGTGCCATCAAAAAGCCCACATAATCCCTTGGTACAAAGTGATGAGGCGACTATCTGACTCAAGCCAAGTGAAACATATTGCCAAGAACATCCAACCATGCATCAAGAATAACATGCCAGATGGTTGGTTCCTCGTCCGGGACAAATATGGATCTGTCAAATAAACAAGAGGCAATGGAAACCTTGTCTGTGATGTCATTCACCAAACTCAAACTGACCATCTTTCTTCCATGTGCCCCCAAAGTTGTCAACATCATCAGTATCTCAAATATCCACAAATGCAAAAGAAAAGGGTTTTATCCGGAGGACCTCGTCAGCCACGCTGTGTCTGCACTGTCGTAGGCAATACATAGTGATCGCTCTCGTCATTGACCTCGTCAGCCACGCTGTGCGTCTGCACTGTCGTAGGCAATACATAGTGATCGCTCTCGTCATTGACCTCGTCAGCCACGCTGTGCGTCTGCACTGTCGTAGGCAATACATAGTGATCGCTCTCGTCATTGACCTCGTCAGCCACGCTGTGCGTCTGCACTGTCGTAGGCAATACATAGTGATCGCTCTCGTCATTGACCTCGTCAGCCACGCTGTGCGTCTGCACTGTCGTAGGCAATACATAGTGATCGCTCTCGTCATTGACCTCGTCAGCCACGCTGTGTGTCTGCACTGTCGTAGGCAATACATAGTGATCACTCTCGTCATTGACCTCGTCTGCACTATCGTAGGCAATACATAGTGATCGCTCTCGTCATTGACCTCGTCAGTCACGCTGTGTGTCTGCACTGTCGTAGGCAATACATAGTGATCGCTCTCTTGCACAGTTTTGCCAAGTAAGATCAGATGTATTGGAATAGTTTTATATTGTTTAATAATGTATTTTTCCGCAGGTTGTAATCTCAGAGGATGTGGGCCAGAGCAGCGTGGATGGGCAATGAGAAGGAAGTGTTATTCCAGAGCATTGGATCAAACAACCGAACTGTGTGGTGTCCCCCAAATCAATATGAGCAGTAAAGCGATTGGTCCACAGCCTCTCTGAAAGGGAAGTCATTTCAGCTTCTGAGGATAAAACTGAAATCAGGTAAATAGCAAATATATTTCAACTTGAAAACGCAATATAAGTAAAAACTGTTGGTTGTTAGAAATTACTGTTAAATTGTTCGAACCCTCACCCAACCATTCAGAATCAAAACAGCAATGTGAAGATGTTGGAAATCACAGACGCCAGCGAGGTGGAGGAGATCTCCAAGAGAAACCAACAACAAAAAAACCTATTCAAATCATTTATAACTGGTATGTTTAAACAGATTGACAGTTTGTTTACATAAAATTGACTCGGCATGCTTTTTATACAGTATATTGTTGTGTGTTTTAGAATCACATGAGGAATCTAATCTCCCACCCCCAGCCACTACTGCCTCCAAGTTATGGAAGCATGGTAGCCTGCAATGCTGATTACTAATCAACCCTTTGTCTCTAAACCCTAGCCCCCAATGCCTTTTGATAGACTGGGAGGATCTTGTCCTGTATCACTTGAACTGGTCCTTTCAAATCTACAAGCCTGTGGCTAGTGGGAAGATGTGTTCAACCCAGACTGAGTCCCTCCATGTTTCACCACTGTCAGTGTAAGGTCTTCTCATTGTAAAAACAACTGGCAAGATGTTGTCCAATCTTTTATTGCAGAGTAAAAATAACAAAATGGAGAGATCAGTGTCCAGAGTAGCTGGACGTCCTTCACAGTTTTATTTGACTGTTCAACCATGGAGATTCATTGTCAGATCTGAAAGCAGATTGTTTCTTGGGACCAGCATCTCTTTTTGGTCTGAGTTTAACCGCGTAAGGTTGATGTCCTCGCCCCCAGCGGAAATCAGATTGTTTCTTGGGACCTAGAACAAGCATCTCTTTTTGGTCTGAGTTTAACCCCGTAAGGTTGATGTCCTCGGAAATCAGATTAGCATAATAAAGAAATCAACAATAAAAATCTGTCAATTTAAGAGAGATATCTCAGTCATTTTATTTTGTAACTTTTTTATATATATTTTTGCTTTAGTTTATTTGGTTCATATTTTCTTAACTCTTCTTGAACCGCATTGTTGTTTAAGAGCTTGTAAGTAAGCATTTCACCGGTAGTTCTACATCTGTTGTATTCGGCGCATGTAACAAATAACATTTGGTTTGATCCACCTATGTCTGACTTCCGCATCTGCAGTGAAAGAGCGATTTTATTTAACTAGTTAAGAACAAATTCTTATCAAATTCTTACCCCGGCCAAACCCTAAACCAGACAACGCTGACTCCCAATCACAGTCAGTAGTGGTACAGCCTGGAATCAAACCAGGGCCTGCAGTGATGCCTCTAGCACTGAGATGCAGTGCCTTTGACCACTGCGCCACTCGGGAGCTAGAGCGGTGTTTGTCAAACCATGAGACATCCTGAAAATCAGTCTTCTCACAAAATCGTCTGTAGCGTCCAAATGGTTTGGCCTACAAAATATGCCCCCATTCTGGTAAGACGAGACTCTTACAAACGCGATGGTGTTCTCCGTTTTGTTCTACAACCCCCCCACAAACATCTTTGGACTTCTCTGAAGTCAGTACAAACACACACCCATTAGCCAACTTCTGCCTGTTGCGTCCAAACAGGTTGTTCTACACACTAATATGGAAAGGTGAGACTCTCATGAACACGATGGTGTTCTCCGTTTTGCTCTACAACCCCCCCACAAACATCTTTGGACTTCTCTGAAGTCAGTACAGACCATTAGCCAACTTCTGTCTGTTGCGTCCAAACAGTTTGTTCTACACACTAATATGGAAAGGTGAGACTCTCATGAACACGATGGTGTTCTCCGTTTTGCTCTACAACCCCCCCACAAACATCTTTGGACTTCTCTGAAGTCAGTACAGACCATTAGCCAACTTCTGTCTGTTGCGTCCAAACAGTTTGTTCTACACACTAATATGGAAAGGTGAGACTCTCATGAACATGTTCATGTTGGTTGTTATCCTCTAGGATGCCCGCAGGCTTCACAAAACTAGTCTGAAGATCCCCTGGTACCAGTTGTAAAACATGAATGGAGGTACATATGGAGACTGTTAAGTCCCAAAAATAAGGGACAAAAATACATGGAAAAAAATTAAAATCTTTCTTATGTCTCTCAGATATAGGACCCAATAATAATTTAAATCAAATAATTTATAGATTACTTTTACTTCCAGGGGTCTTAAAATTCAAAAATCAAACAGCAAAATGATCCTTGGTAGGACCTTCTTAAAACAATTCCATATAGCTTAGTAGAACCCTCCTTCCCCCGGCTTAGACAGGACTTAGACTGTTTAGTGTCTAACATAATGGGTAAAAAAATATAAAATCCTGATCTTTCTTATATCTCTCAGATATAGGACAGACACTTCAGAACAAACTTCCTTCTGATGGGACAATCTGTTGTTCCATGAAGTGAATCTGTTATTCAATTGATTTGTATGGGCTAATAGCAGTACGGCCATCAAATATTTTTTAAGGGGTCTCAAAATTCAAAATCTAATAGCTAAAGGATCCTTGGTATGACCTTAATACATTTTCTTTTTTTCTGAAACACAGGCTTCCTGTGTAGGCAATTTTGTGGTTACACAATATTTAATCAAAATATAGAACTGTAGGCCTCCCGAGTGGTGCAGTGGTCTAAGGTACTGCATCGCAGTGCTAGCTGTGTTACTAGAGATCCTGGATTCGAGTCCAGGCTCTGTCGCAGCTGGCCGTGACCGGGAGACCCATGGGGCAGCGCACAATTGTACCAGTGTCGTCCAGGTTAGGGGAGGGTTTGGCCGGCAGCGATGTCCTTGTCTCATTGTGCACTAGCAAATCCTGTGGTGGGCTGGGCGTAGTGCACGCTGACACTTGTGTACGGTGTTTCCTCTGACAAGTTGGTGCGGCTGGTTTCTGGATTAAGTGGGCATTGTGTCCAGAAGCAGTGCGGCTTGGTTGGGTTGTATTTCGGAGGATGCCAGGCTCCTGACCTTTGCCTCTCCTGAGTCCGTACAGGAACTGCAGTGATGAGACTGCTGAAAAAATTAATGTTAGAACTGTGTGTCGTCTGCATAGCAGTAACGGTTGACATTGTGTTCCTGAATGACATCACAAAGAGGCAGCATATATAGTGAAAACAATAGTGGTTCTAGAACCGAACACCGGAACTTACCATTGATTTGTCAGAGGACAAACCATCCAGAGGCCAACTGATAACTTTCAGACAGATAAGATCTAAACCTGCATAGACCAATTAGGGTTTCCAATTACTCCGAAAGAATGTGGTGTCGAAAGTGACACTAAGGTCTGGCAGGACCAGGACAGGTGCAGAGCCTTGGTATGACACTATTAAAAGGTAATTTATCCCCTTCACGAATGAGGTCTCAGTTTTATGATGGGGTCTAAAAGAATTTCGTAGACATTATTTGTCCTCAGGAAGGCAGTGACTTTTTAATTAAACCTTTTTAGAATGGGAGATTTGATATAGGCCGATAGTTTTACAACAATTCCAGGACAAGTTTAGTCTTTTTAGGAGAGGCTTTATTACTTCCACTTTTAGTGAGTTTGGTACACATCCGAAGGATAGGGAGCCGTTTATTATGTTCAACATACTGTAGGAGGGCCAAGCACAAGAAGTTGCTCTTTCAGTAGTTTCATTGGAATAGGGTCCGGTAGACAGCTGGAAGGTTTAGAGGCCATGACTATTTTTGTAAATGTGTGGAGAGATACAGGATTAAAAAGTTAGAGTGTCTCTATTGATCCAAGGTCCTGGCAGTTCTGTGCAGACTCAGGACAAATTAGTTTTGAAGAAATACGCCTATCCTGTAATTTGTTTTCTCATGATTAAGATATTTTTGTCAAATAAATTCATGAATTCATCACTGCTGAAGTGAAGGCCATCCTCACTTGGGGAATGCGACAGTATCAAAAATACATTTTGTTTTTATTCAACTCAAGCAGATTGGAAAACTAGGCTGATCGAGCAGCAGTGAGGGCAGTCGATATTGTATGGTACTGTCTTTCCAAGCTAGTCGGAACACTTCCAATTAGGTGACGGGCCATTTCCGTTCCAATTTTCTGGAAGCTTGCTTCAGTGCTCGCATATTTTATGTATATCAGGGAGCTAGTTTCTTTTCGTTTTTATCGGTGCGACTGCATTTATGGTACTACGCAAGCTTAAATTTAGAGCCTAGGTTAGGTGGTTAACTTATTTTTGTACTCTGAATGTCCTTGGGTAGGCATCTAGGAATCTTGGGGAATGTCCAAGAATTTATAGCGCAGCTTTGGATAATCCTTGGTTAGAGTGTAAGCAAATTATTTGTTGCAATTGCTAACGTAATAAGATGGTGGTCCAATAATCCAGGATTATGAGGAAAAAACATTTAGCCTTTACGTTATTCCAGTGAAATTGCTAAAACGAACACCACCATGTTTACTTTTGCCCGACCTAGATCGAGGCACAGGCACATACTCAATGAAGAAAACTGAGCTGACTACACTGACTGTGCTAGGGGTGGACTCCACTAATCTGCCAGGCTGGCTAACAGCCTGCTGCCTGGCCTGTAACCTCATTGTGAGGAAAGAGGATCTCTGGTTAGTTTTCCCACATGGCCATGACTCCATGTTACAGCACATGTTTACGTAAGACAGCCGGAAGACAGAGAGGGACCACCTGTGCTAATTAGTTATCTAGCATGCTCCGAACACCTGTGTGGAATGGAAGAAGGCCGACAGAAATGTGTTGTCACTGAAAAATGCTGTAGGCTGCAACTGTGATAAAGCAGATTAAAACAGTGTACGGTAAGTATATATTTTGCATTTATTTAATTATTTTGATATGATATGAAAGTAAAGGGCTTTATGTTTCTAGAACCGTATTGCAATTGAGAATCGATTAATGTTTAGATAGAGTATTTGTCTCTTCTGGCTGTCAGAGAACCTCTGAAAATAACATATACATTGCCTTCAGAAAGTAGAACGTATTCATACCCGTTATTCCATATTTGGTCGTGTTACAGTCTGAATTCAAAATGTATTAAATAGATCATTTTTCTCACCTGTCTACTAACAATACCCCTTAATTACAAAGTGAAAACATGTTTTTAAACATTTTTCGAAATGTAATTGAAAATTAAAAACAGAAATATTTAATTTACATAAGTATTCAAACCCCTGAGGCACCTCTTGCAGTGATTACAGATGAGTCTTTCTGGGTAAGTCTCTAAGAGATTTCCACACCTGGATTGTGCAACATTTGCCCATTATTCTTAAAAAAAACAAGCTATGTGAAATTGTTTGTTGCTCATTGCTAGACAACCATTGTCACGTTGTACTATACATTTTCAAGTACATTTAGGTCCAGATTGTATCTCAGCCATTCAAAACATTCACTGTCTTCTTGGTAAGCATCTCCAGTGTAGATTTAGGTCCAGATTGTATCTCAGCCATTCAAAACATTCACTGTCTTCTTGGTAAGCATCTCCAGTGTAGATGTAGGTCCAGATTGTATCTCAGCCATTTAAAAACATTCACTGTCTTCTTGGTAAGCATCTCCAGTGTACATTTATGTCCAGATTGTATCTCAGCCATTCAAAACATTCACTGTCTTCTTGGTAAGCATCTCCAGTGTAGATTTAGGTCCAGATTGTATCTCAGCCATTTAAAAACATTCACTGTCTTCTTGGTAAGCATCTCCAGTGTAGATTTAGCCTTGTGTTTTAGGTTATTGTCCTGCTGAAAGGTTAATTCAACTCCCAGTGTCTGGTGGAAAGCAGACAGGTTTTCCTCTAGGATTTTGCCTGTGCTTAGCTCCATTCTGTTTTTTTTAATCCTGAAAAACTCACCAGTTCTTAACGATTACCCATAACATGATGCAGCCACCACTATGCTTGAAAATATGGAGAATGGTACTCAGTAATTACATTTTAGTTATTTTGCAGACTCTCTTATCTTGAGCAACTTACAGTAGTTAGTTCATACATTATCATACTGGTCCCTCATGGGACATTGCAAGTGCTATGCTCTGCCATGCTCTACCAACTGAGCCACAAGTATTGTAATGTGTTGTATTGGATTTTCCCCAAACATAACACTTTGTATTCAGGACTATAAGTGAATTGCTTTGCCTCGTTTGTTTTGCAGTATTAATTTAGTGCCTCGTTGCAAACAATATAAAAACGATGATTTTTTCCTTCTTTTCAATTTAGGCTGGTATTGGATATGTTGTTGATCCATCCTCAGTTGTCTCCTATCACAGCCATTCAACTCTGTCATTTAGGCTGGTATTGGGAAGTAACTACAATGTTGTTGATCCATCCTCAGTTGTCTCCTATCACAGCCATTCAACTCTGTCATTTAGGCTGGTATTGGGAAGTAACTACAATGTTGTTGATCCATCCTCAGTTGTCTCCTATCACAGCCATTCAACTCTGTAACTGTTTTTAAAGTCACCATTGGCCTCATGGTGAAATCCCTTAACTGTTTCCTTCCTCTCCACCAACTGAGTTAGGAAGGACTCCTGTATCTTTGTAGTCACTAGGTACAGTATATTGATACACCATCCAAAATGTACATCCAAAACTTCACCATGTTCAAAGGGATATTCAATGTCTGTATTTTTTTTTTACCCCATCTACCAACAGGTGCCCTTCTTTGTGAGGCATTGGAAAACTTCCCTGGTCTTTGTGGTTGAATCGGTGTTTGAAAATCACTGCTGGACTGAAGGACCTTACAGATAATTGTATGTGTGGGGTACAGAGATGAAGGACCTTACAGATAATTGTATGTGTAGGGTACAGAGATGAGGTAGTCATTCAAAATCATGTTAAACACCATTATTGCACAGAATGAGTCCATGCAACTTATTATGTGACCTGTTAAGTAAAGTTTTACTCCTGAACTTATTGAGGCCATAACACAGGCGTTGAATACTTCATGATTCAAGACATTTCAGCTTTTAATTTTTAATTCATTTGTAATTTTTGGGGGAAAAACCTCATTTCAATTTGACATTATGGGGTGTTGTGTGTATGTCAGTGACAATACATTTCAATATAATTACATTTAAATTCAGACTGTAACACAACATTTTGAAAAAGTCAATGGTTGTCAATACTTGCTGTGCTTTGGCAAAGTGGGTGGGGTTATATCCTTCCTGTTTGGCCCTGTCCGGGGGTGTCCTCGGATGGGGCCACAGTGTCTCCTGACCCCTCCTGTCTCAGCCTCCAGTATTTATTCTGCAGTAGTTTATGTGTCGGGGGGCTGGGGTCAGTTTGTTATATCTGGAGTACTTCTCCTGTCCTATTCGGTGTCCTGTGTGAATTTAAGTGTGCTCTCTGTCATTCTGTCTTTCTCTCTTTCTCTCTTTCTTTCTCGGAGGACCTGAGCCCTAGGACCATGCCTCAGGACTACCTGACATGATGACTCCTTGCTGTCCACCTGGCCGTGCTGCTGCTCCAGTTTCAACTGTTCTGCCTTATTATTATTGGACCATGCTGGTCATTTATGAACATTTGAACATCTTGGCTATGTTCTGTTATAATCTCCACCCAGCACAGCCAGAAGAGGACTGGCCACCCCACATAGCCTGGTTCCTCTCTAGGTTTCTTCCTAGGTTTTGGCCTTTCTAGGGAGTTTTTCCTAGCCACCGTGCTTCTACACCTGCATTGCTTGCTGTTTGGGGTTTTAGGATGGGTTTCTGTACAGCACTTTGAGATATCAGCTGATGTACGAAGGGCTATATAAATAAATTTGATTTGATTTGAATACTTTCTGAAGTCACTGTCAGATCATTGGACCTTAAGGACTAACGGTAATCTCCTTAAGAGTATGTCTTGGGCTACTAGCTAGCAAGCAAGCCTAGTTGGTAGGCTCAACAAAAACGGCAGCCAACGTTAGCTAGCAAACTACCTATTCGAAATCATCCAGCAGAATTCATGTATCCAAAAAAGCAAAACAAATTTAATGTGAAACTTACTTTCTCTCTCCCGTGTTGATGTTTTTTTTGACCTACAACACTTTTCTTTCATGGCAATCCTTAATGTCTGGATTTTGCACACTGACCTTCTCGACCCCATTCTTTGCACACTTTTACATTACCTCAGTCTCAACACGTGGGACACGTTCGAGGTTGTCGTTATTTCTGTTATTTCTGTTGCGCATAGGGGCAGATCTTGACATGATGCCTTGTGGCATAAATAAATCATTGCACCAACACATCCCATCCAAAAGTGAGAATGTTCCTCAACAGTGGTTGCTATAGGAAACTTTAACATTTGTAGCAAACACGGTAACAAGCATTTGTTGTTACACCTCTGTAATTACAGACTGCAATTACCACAAATTAAAATGTTGTTAATACACTAACTATTACAATTTGTGTAATTACATATGCAAATACACTCTAAGGCCCCCGTAAAATGAGGTGTTACTGAAGATTCAGTAACAGAACAATTATGAGAAAAGAAAACCATCTTTTACAATGATGGGCTACAGATGATATTGATACTGGGGCACCAAAGAGGTGGGTTTCAGCCCTCTCCTGTACTCCCTGTTCACCCATGACTGTCCTGGCGTCACGCCTCCAACTCAATCACCAAGTTTGCAGATGACACTACAGTGGTAGGCTTGATTACCAACAATGACGAGGGAGGCCTACAGGCCAGAGGAGGTGAGGGCCTTGTTTGGGTGTAGGGTGTCAGGAAAATAACCTCACACTCAACGTCAACAAAACAAAGGGATGATCGTGGACTTCAGGAAACAGCAGAGGGAGCACCCCCATCCACATCGGACTTGGGAAGTAGTGGAGAAGGTAGCGGCGTTCTGGAAGTTCCTAGGGGTTTAATCACAGGACAAACTGAAATGGGCCACCCACAAACAGTATGGTTAAGACCTGCGCGCAGCAGCATGCTGCTCTGACTGAAAAACAACTTCTTCTCAAGGCCATCAGACTGTTAAACAGCCACCACCCCGTAAAATTGAGTGGTTGCTGAACATATGAACTGAAATGGGCCACCCACAAACAGTATGGTGAGATGATATTGATACTGGGCACCAAAGGAGGCTGAAGAAATTTGGCTTGTCACCCAAAAACACTCACAAACGCCTACAGATGCAATCATCAAGTTTCCTGATGACACTACAGTGGTAGGCTTGATTACCACAATGACGAGACTGTCCAGAGGGGTGAGGGCAGCACTTGGCGTCATCACCGGTGGCACACCTGATGTCACAAAAGTCAAAAATGATCATCAGGGACAGCAACCACCCGGACAGTAGTTACTGCCTGTTCACCCCGCTATCATCCAGAAGGCGAGGTCAGTAAGCAAAGCTGGGACCGAGAGACTGAAAAACAGCTTCTATCTCAAGGCCAACAGACTGTTAAACAGCCACCACTAACATTGAGTGGCTGCTGACTGAAAACAGCTTCTATCTCAAGACTGAAATCCACCACTAACCACTTTAAACAATGCCACTTTATATAATGTTTACATACCATACATTACTCATCTCATATGTATATACTGTACTCGATACCATCTACTGCATCTTGCCTATGCCGTTCTGTACCATCACTCATTCATATATTTTATGTACATATTCTTCACCCCCTTACTCTTGTGTATATAAGGTAGTTGTTGTGGAATTGTTACATTTACATTACATTTAAGTCATTTAGCAGACGCTCTTATCCAGAGCGACTTACAAACTGGTGCTTTCACCTTATGACATCCAGTGGAACAGCCACTTTACAATAGTGCATCTAGGTCTTTTAAGGGGGTGAGAAGGATTACTTTATCCTATCCTAGGTATTCCTTAAAGAGGTGGGGTTTCAGGTGTCTCCGGAAGGTGGTGATTGACTCCGCTGTCCTGGCGTCGTGAGGGAGTTTGTTCCACCATTGGGGGGCCAGAGCAGCGAACAGTTTTGACTGGGCTGAGCGGGAACTGTAATTCCTCAGTGGTAGGGAGGCGAGCAGGCCAGAGGTGGATGAACGCAGTGCCCTTGTTTGGGTGTAGGGCCTGATCAGAGCCTGGAGGTACTGAGGTGCCGTTCCCCTCACAGCTCCGTAGGCAAGCACCATGGTCTTGTAGCGGATGCGAGCTTCAACTGGAAGCCAGTGGAGAGAGCGGAGGAGCGGGGTGACGTGAGAGAACTTGGGAAGGTTGAACACCAGACGGGCTGCGGCGTTCTGGATGAGTTGTAGGGGTTTAATGGCACAGGCAGGGAGCCCAGCCAACAGCGAGTTGCAGTAATCCAGACGGGAGATGACAAGTGCCTGGATTAGGACCTGCGCCGCTTCCTGTGTGAGGCAGGGTCGTACTCTGCGGATGTTGTAGAGCATGAACCTACAGGAACGGGCCACCGCCTTGATGTTATTTGAGAACGACAGGGTGTTGTCCAGGATCACGCCAAGGTTCTTAGCGCTCTGGGACGAGGACACAATGGAGTTGTCAAATGAGTGATGGCGAGATCATGGAACGGGCAGTCCTTCCCGGGAGGAAGAGCAGCTCCGTCTTGCCGAGGTTCAGCTTGAGGTGATGATCCGTCATCCACACTGATATGTCTGCCAGACATGCAGAGATGCGATTCGCCACCTGGTCGTCAGAAGGGGGACAGGAGAAGATTAATTGTGTGTCGTCTGCATAGCAATGATAGGAGAGACCATGTGAGGTTATGACAGAGCCAAGTGACTTGGTGTATAGCGAGAATAGGAGAGGGCCTAGAACAGAGCCCTGGGGGACACCAGTGGTGAGAGCACGTGGTGAGGAGACGGATTCTCGCCACGCCACCTGGTAGGAGCGACCTGTCAGGTAGGACGCAATCCAAGCGTGGGCCGCGCCGGAGATGCCCAACTCGGAGAGGGTGGAGAGGAGGATCTGATGGTTCACAGTATCGAAGGCAGCCGATAGGTCTAGAAGGATGAGAGCAGAGGAGAGAGAGTTAGCTTTAGCAGTGCGGAGCGCCTCCGTGATACAGAGAAGAGCAGTCTCAGTTGAATGACTAGTCTTGAAACCTGACTGATTTGGATCAAGAAGGTCATTCTGAGAGAGATAGCGGGAGAGCTGGCCAAGGACGGCACGTTCAAGAGTTTTGGAGAGAAAAGAAAGAAGGGATACTGGTCTGTAGTTGTTGACATCGGAGGGATCGAGTGTAGGTTTTTTCAGAAGGGGTGCAACTCTCGCTCTCTTGAAGACGGGAGGGACGTAGCCAGCGGTCAGGGATGAGTTGATGAGCGAGGTGAGGTAAGGGAGAAGGTCACCTATGATGGTCTGGAGAAGAGAGGAGGGGATAGGGTCAAGCGGGCAGGTTGTTGGGCGGCCGGCCGTCACAAGACGCGAGATGTCATCTGGAGAGAGAGGGGAGAAAGAGGTCAGAGCACAGGGTAGGGCAGTGTGAGCAGAACCAGCGGTGTCGTTTGACTTAGCAAACGAGGATCGGATGTCGTCGACCTTCTTTTCAAAATGGTTGACGGAGTCATCTGCAGAGAGGGAGGAGGGGGGGGGGAGGGGGAGGAGGATTCAAGAGGGAGGAGAAGGTGGCAAAGAGCTTCCTAGGGTTAGAGGCAGATGCTTGGAATTTAGAGTGGTAGAAAGTGGCTTTAGCAGCAGAGACAGAGGAGGAAAATGTAGAGAGGAGGGAGTGAAAGGATGCCAGGTCCGCAGGGAGGCGAGTTTTCTCCATTTCCGCTCGGCTGCCCGGAGCCCTGTTCTGTGAGCTCGCAATGAGTCGTCGAGCCACGGAGCGGGAGGGGAGGACCGAGCCGGCCTGGAGGATAGGGGACATAGAGAGTCAAAGGATGCAGAAAGGGAGGAGAGGAGGGTTGAGGAGGCAGAATCAGGAGATAGGTTGGAGAAGGTTTGAGCAGAGGGAAGAGATGATAGGATGGAAGAGGAGAGAGTAGCGGGGAGAGAGAGCGAAGGTTGGGACGGCGCGATACCATCCGAGTAGGGGCAGTGTGGGAAGTGTTGGATGAGAGCGAGAGGGAAAAGGATACAAGGTAGTGGTCGGAGACTTGGAGGGGAGTTGCAATGAGGTTAGTGGAGGAACAGCATCTAGTAAAGATGAGGTCGAGCGTATTGCCTGCCTTGTGAGTAGGGGGGAAGGTGAGAGGGTGAGGTCAAAAGAGGAGAGGAGTGGAAAGAAGGAGGCAGAGAGGAATGAGTCAAAGGTAGACGTGGGGAGGTTAAAGTCGCCCAGAACTGTGAGAGGTGAGCCGTCCTCAGGAAAGGAGCTTATCAAGGCATCAAGCTCATTGATGAACTCTCCGAGGAACCTGGAGGGCGATAAATGATAAGGATGTTAAGCTTGAAAGGGCTGGTAACTGTGACAGCATGGAATTCAAAGGAGGCGATAGACAGATGGGTAAGGGGAGAAAGAGAGAATGACCACTTGGGAGAGATGAGGATCCTATTGTGCCACCACCCCGCTGACCAGAAGCTCTCGGGGTGTGCGAGAGCACGTGGGCGGACGAAGAGAGAGCAGTAGGAGTAGCGGTGTTGTCTGTGGTGATCCATGTTTCCGTCAGAGCCAAGAAGTCGAGGGACTGGAGGGAGGCATAGGCTGAGATGAACTCTGCCTTGTTGGCCGCAGATCGGCAGTTCCAGAGGCTACCGGAGACCTGGAAATCCACGTGGGTCGTGCGCGCTGGGACCACCAGATTAGGGTGGCCGCGGCCATGTTAGATTACTTGTTAAATATTACTGCACGGTCAGAAATAGAAGCACAAGCATTTCGCTACACTTGCATTAACATCTGCTAACCATGTGTATGTGACCAATACAATTTGATTTGATACCAATGACGTGCAACAGATGATATTGATACCATTGACGTGCTAGAGAGGATATTGATACCATTGACGTGCTAGAGAGGATATTGATACCATTGACGTGCTAGAGAGGATATTGATACCAATGACGTGCTAGAGAGGATATTGATACCATTGACGTGCTAGAGAGGATATTGATACCATTGACGTGCTAGAGAGGATATTGATACCATTGTGAGGTACAGAGGATATTGATACCATTGTGAGGTAGAGAGGATATTGATACCATTGACGTGCTAGAGAGGATATTGATACCATTGTGAGGTAGAGAGGATATTGATGCCATTGTGAGGTACAGAGGATATTGATACCATTGTGAGGTACAGATGATATTGATACCATTGTGAGGTACAGAGGATATTGATACCATTGTGAGGTACAGAGGATATTGATACCATTGTGAGGTACAGAGGATATTGATGCCATTGTGAGGTACAGAGGATATTGATGCCATTGTGAGGTACAGAGGATATTGATACCATTGTGAGGTACAGAGGATATTGATACCATTGTGAGGTACAGAGGATATTGATGCCATTGTGAGGTACAGAGGATATTGATACCATTGTGAGGTACAGAGGATATTGATGCCATTGTGAGGTAGAGAAGATATTGATACCATTGTGAGGTACAGATGATATTGATACCATTGTGAGGTACAGAGGATATTGATACCATTGTGAGTTATGTTATGTGCACTTTCAACGGTAAATCAAATGAGCCTTTCTCTCCCATGGAAATACACTATGGTGGAAATGTGAGGGAACAACATTCGTTATCGGGTCCTATTTCTAGTCCAAGTTGCTGTGCTAAGGCTCTTTTTTTCCAATTATGCTGCTGTAATGTTCATGGGATTTCCCGTAGCACCGTAGGGGTCAACCTGTTAAAACGACAGGAGTTTGGTGTGGACCAATTATAATGGTTTAGGAGGAAAGACCTTGTAGTAACAATGCTGCTAGGCCTGTGGTGATCTGACGGGTTTGACAGGTCCTCTGGTGTGTGTGAGAGTGTTAGTGATTTCCCCCACTCTGTGGGAGACAGGTGCAGAACCATGGGAAATATTATCTTGGCGTTGGAAGTCATATCCTACTCTCTGCTTCTCTGTGTTTCTCTGTGCTTTTCTGTGCTTCTCTCTGCTACTCTGTGCTTATGTCTGCTTCTCGCTGCTTCTCTGTCTTTCTCTGGGCTTCTCTCTGCTTCTCTGTCTTTCTGTGCTTCTCTGGGCTTATCTCTGCTTCCCTGTGCTTATGTCTGCTTCTCACTGCTTCTCTGTCCTTCTTTGTGCTTCTCGCTGCTTCTCTGTTCTTCTTGGGTTTTTCTCTGCTCTCGTTGAGTCTCTGGGCTTTTCTCGCCTCTCGTTGAGTCTTTGGGCTTTTCTCGGCTCTCGTTGAGACTCTGGGCTTCTCTTTATTCTTGTTGAGTCTTCTCCCAAGCATTGTGAGTCTGTATTTATCAATTATGAACTCTCTCTGTTCCTCCCCCTTTCTATGTCTCTTGCTCATGTTTTTATCTTATTGCTCAATTCTCTACCCCACGTTTTCTATCACCCTCCTCCGCCTTTTCTATCGCCTTCTTCCCCCTGCGATGATTCCAGAAGGACAATATAAAATAACTCCAAACTTTGATCTCTTTGAACTTTAAAGTCTTTAAAAAGCTTCCAGTACTGTTTTGTTACACAGCTTTACACTGAACAAAAATATAAATTCAACATTTTCTAAGATTTTACTGAGTTACAGAAAATCAGTCAATTGAAAAAAGATAATTACGCACTAATCTATGGATTTCACATGACTGGGAATACAGATATGCCTCTGTTGGTCACAGATGGAACGTTCTCCCAATCCTCTTCAATGACTGTGCGAAGTTTGTGGATATTGGCGGGAACTGGAACACGCTGTTGTACACATATGTCCAGAGCATCCCAAACTTGCTCAATGGGTGACATGTCTGGTGAACTGGGACATGGGGCCGTGCATTATTAATCGGAAACATGAGGTGATGACTGCAGATGAATGGCACAATGGGCCTCAGGATCACGTCAAGGTATCTCTGTGCATTAAAATTGCCATTGATAAATTGCAATTGTGTTCATTGTCCATAGCTTATGCCTGCCCATGGAGGCAGCTTATTGTAGAGAAATTAACATTTAATTCTCTGGCAACAGCTTTGGTGGACATTCCTGCAGTCAGCATGCCAACACTTGAGACATCTGTGACATTGTGTTGTGTGACAAAACTGCACATTTTAGAGTGGCATTTTATTGGCCCAGCACAAGGTGCACCTGTGTAATGATCATGCTGTTTAATCAGCTTCTTGATATGCCACACCTGTCAGGTAGATGGATTATCTTGGCAAAGGAGAAATGCTCACTAACAGGGATGTGCACAACATTTGAGAGAAATAAGCTTTTTGTGCAAATGAAGAATCTTTTAGATATTTTATTTCAGCTCATGAAACATAGAACCAACACTTTACTGGTTGTGTTACATTTTAGTTAAATTTAGATGAAAGGCATCCCTGAATGATGAATATAGACAAATAGACAGGTAATTATTAAAAGGCTGGTTCAGTTCTCATACCATTTACCCACTTTTTATGGTTCATTTCTCAAGCATGTTCCACATCCTAATGTGACAGCATTCCTATTGTGATGTCATTCCTATTGTGACATCATTCCTATTGTGGCAGCATTCCTATTGTGGCAGCATTCCTACTGTGGCAGCATTCCTTTTGTGACAGCATTCCTATTGTGATGTCATTCCTAATGTGACAGCATTCCTATTGTGATGTCATAACTATTGTGACAGCATTCCTAATGTGACAGCATTCCTATTGTGACAGCATTCCTAATGTGACAGCATTCATATTGTGACAGAATTCCTAATGTGACAGCATTCATATTGTGACAGCATTCCTATTGTGACAGCATTCCTAATGTGACAACATTCCTATTGTGACAGCATTCATAATGTGACAGTATTCCTATTGTGACAGCATTCCTATTGTGACATCATTCATAATGTGACAGCGTTCCTATTGTGACAGCATTCCTACTGTGACAACATTGCTGTTGTGATGTTTCATTACAGTTGTGAGACATTCAAAGATCTGTACTATGAAAAACAACACTATCTGATTTGTCAACAAAGTCTAGGGTTCCGTCACAAATGGCACCCTATTCCCTATATAGTGTACTACCAAGCCCTGGTCAAAAGTAGTGCACTATGTAGGAAATAAGGTGTCATTTGGGATACAAGCAAGGTCTGGGTAGTCTCTATTGACACGACTTGTCATCATATGTGATCTGATGGTTGTGTTGCTTAAAGAGGTCTGCTGCTTTGCCTTTAAACACTGCTCTGCTGCAATGAAGTGATGTGATGGATGGGGACCAATGAAGGGTTAGGGTCAGTAGAGTGATGAAGGGTTAGGGTCAGTGAAGTGATGAAGGGTTAGGGTCAGTGAAGTGATGAAGGGTTAGGGTCAGTGAAGTGATGTGACAGATGAAGACTAATGAAGGGTTAGGGTCAGTGAAGTGATGAAGGGTTAGGGTCAGTGAAGTGATGAAGGTTAGGGTCAGTGAAGTGATGTGACAGATGAAGACTAATGAAGGGTTAGGGTCAGTGAAGTGATGAAGGGTTAGGGTCAGTGAAGTGATGAAGGGTTAGGGTCAGTGAAGTGATGAAGGGTTAGGGTCAGTGAAGTGATGAAGGGTTAGGGTCAGTGAAGTGATGAAGGGTTAGGGTCAGTGAAGTGATGTGACAGATGAAGACTAATGAAGGGTTAGGGTCAGTGAAGTGATGAAGGGTTAGGGTCAGTGAAGTGATGAAGGGTTAGGGTCAGTGAAGTGATGAAGGGTTAGGGTCAGTGAAGTGATGAAGGGTTAGGGTCAGTGTAGTGATGAAGGGTCAGTGAAGTGAAGTGATGAAGGGTTAGGGTGAGTGAAGTGATGAAGGGTTAGGGTCAGTGAAGTGATGAAGGGTTAGGGTCAGTGAAGTGATGAAGGGTTAGGGTCAGTGAAGTGATGAAGGGTTAGGGTCAGTGAAGTGATGTGACGGATGGAGACCAATGAAGGGTTAGGGTCAGTGAAGTGATGAAGGGTTAGGGTCAGTGAAGTGATGTGACAGATGAAGAGACTAATGAAGGGTTAGGGTCAGTGAAGTGATGAAGGGTTAGGGTCAGTGAAGTGATGTGACAGTTGGAGACTAATGAAGGGATAGGGTCAGTAAAGTGATGAAGGGTTAGGGTCAGTGAAGTGATGTGACAGTTGGAGACTAATGAAGGGTTAGGGTCAGTGAAGTGATGAAGGGTTAGGGTCAGTGAAGTGATGAAGGGTTAGGGTCAGTGAAGTGATGAAGGGTTAGGGTCAGTGGAGTGATGAAGGGTTAGGGTCAGTGAAGTGATGTGACGGATGGAGACTAATGAAGGGTTAGGGTCAGTGAAGTGATGAAGGGTTAGGGTCAGTGAAGTGATGAAGGGTTAGGGTCAGTGAAGTGATGTGGTGGATGGAGACTAATGAAGGGTTAGGGTCAGTGAAGTGATGAAGGGTTAGGGTCAGTGAAGTGATGAAGGGTTAGGGTCAGTGAAGTGATGTGACAGATGAAGACTAATGAAGGGTTAGGGTCAGTGAAGTGATGAAGGGTTAGGGTCAGTGAAGTGATGAAGGGTTAGGGTCAGTGAAGTGATGAAGGGTTAGGGTCAGTGAAGTGATGAAGGGTTAGGGTCAGTGAAGTGATGTGACAGATGAAGACTAATGAAGGGTTAGGGTCAGTGAAGTGATGAAGGGTTAGGGTCAGTGAAGTGAAGTGATGAAGGTTAGGGTCAGTGAAGTGATGATGGGTTAGAGTCAGTGAAGTGATGAAGGGTTAGGGTCAGTGAAGTGATGAAGGGTTAGGGTCAGGGAAGTGAAGTGATGAAGGGTTAGGGTCAGTGAAGTGATGAAGGGTTAGGGTTAGTGAAGTGATGTGACAGATGAAGACTAATGAAGGGTTAGGGTCAGTGAAGTGATGAAGGGTTAGGGTCAGTGAAGTGATGAAGGGTTAGTGTCAGTGAAGTGATGAAGGGTTAGGGTCAGTGAAGTGATGAAGGGTTAGGGTCAGTGAAGTGATGAAGGGTTAGGGTCAGTGAAGTGAAGTGATGAAGGGTTAGGGTCAGTGAAGTTATGAAGGGTTAGGGTCAGTGAAGTGATGAAGGGTTAGGGTCAGTGAAGTGATGTGACAGATGGGTCAGAAGTGATGAAGGGTTAGGGTCAGTGAAGTGATGAAGGGTTAGGGTCAGTGAAGTGATGTGACAGATGAAGACTAATGAAGGGTTAGGGTCAGTGAAGTGATGAAGGGTTAGGGTCAGTGAAGTGATGAAGGGTTAGGGTCAGTGAAGTGATGTGACAGATGGAGAGTAATGAAGGGTTAGGGTCAGTGAAGTGATGAAGGTTAGGGTCAGTGAAGTGATGTGACAGATGAAGACTAATGAAGGGTTAGGGTCAGTGAAGTGATGAAGGGTTAGGGTCAGTGAAGTGATGAAGGGTTAGGGTCAGTGAAGTGATGAAGGGTTAGGGTCAGTGAAATGATGAAGGGTTAGGGTCAGTGAAGTGATGAAGGGTTAGGGTCAGTGAAGTGATGAAGGGTTAGGGTCAGTGAAGTGATGAAGGGTTAGGGTCAGTGAAGTGATGTGACGGATGGAGACCAATGAAGGGTTAGGGTCAGTGAAGTGATGTGACAGATGGAGAGTAATGAATGGTTAGGGTCAGTGAAGTGATGAAGGGTTAGGGTCAGTGAAGTGATGAAGGGTTAGGGTCAGTGAAATGATGAAGGGTTAGGGTCAGTGAAGTGATGAAGGGTTAGGGTCAGTGAAGTGATGAAGGGTTAGGGTCAGTGAAGTGATGAAGGGTTAGGGTCAGTGAAGTGATGAAGGGTTAGGGTCAGTGAAGTGATGTGACAGATGAAGACTAATGAAGGGTTAGTGTCAGTGAAGTGATGAAGGGTTAGGGTCAGTGAAGTGATGAAGGGTTAGGGTCAGTGAAGTGATGTGACAGATGAAGACTAATGATGGGTTAGGGTCAGTGAAGTGATGAAGGGTTAGGGTCAGTGAAGTGATGAAGGTTAGGGTCAGTGAAGTGATGTGACAGATGAAGACTAATGAAGGGTTAGGGTCAGTGAAGTGATGAAGGGTTAGGGTCAGTGAAGTGATGAAGGGTTAGGGTCAGTGAAGTGATGTGACAGATGAAGACTAATGAAGGGTTAGGGTCAGTGAAGTGATGAAGGGTTAGGGTCAGTGAAGTGATGAAGGGTTAGGGTCAGTGAAGTGATGAAGGGTTAGGGTCAGTGAAGTGATGAAGGGTTAGGGTCAGTGAAGTGATGAAGGGTTAGGGTCAGTGAAGTGATGTGACAGATGAAGACTAATGAAGGGTTAGGGTCAGTGAAGTGATGAAGGGTTAGGGTCAGTGAAGTGATGAAGGGTTAGGGTCAGTGAAGTGATGAAGGGTTAGGGTCAGTGAAGTGATGAAGGGTTAGGGTCAGTGAAGTGATGAAGGGTTAGGGTCAGTGAAGTGATGAAGGGTTAGGGTCATGAAGTGATGAAGGGTTAGGTTAGGGTCAGTGATGTGATGAAGGATGAAGGGTTAGGGTCAGTGAAGTGATGAAGGGTTAGGGTCAGTGAAGTGATGAAGGGTTAGGGTCAGTGAAGTGATGAAGGGTTAGGGTCAGTGAAGTGATGAAGGGTTAGGGTCAGTGAAGTGATGAAGGGTTAGGGTCAGTGAAGTGATGTGACAGATGGAGAGTAATGAAGGGTTAAGAGGGTTTCTGTTGGTATCAAACCCTGGGTTGCACGGACCTATTACAACTTTCTACCCTGTTTCTATATTGTTCATCAGACCGGTCTGGAAAGAGTGAGAGAACATGAGGCCGAGAGCTCCGAGGGGTCACCCATGAGAGTTCAACAACTGTAAGGGATTTCTTCCTGGGAAGGAGAGGAGGACCAATATGCAGCGTGGTTAAAGTTCATGGTACTTTAATAAGAGAAACTATACATGAACAGAATACAAAACAAGAAACGTGAAAACCCGAAAACAGTCCCATGTGGTACAAACACTGACACAGGAGACAACCACCCACGAAATACCCAAAGAATATGGCTGCCTAAACCCTAACACAGAGGGCCCCACTGGACTGAGGGGCAGCTCGGGACTGAGGGTCAGTTCGGGACTGAGGGGTAGCTCAGGCTGGTTGACGGCTCTGGCAGCTTCTGGCTGAATGGCGGTTCTGGCTGACTGGCGGATCCTGGCTGACTGGCGGCTCTGGCGGATCCTGGCTGACTGGCGGCTCCTGGCTGACTGGCAGCTCTGGCGGATCCTGGCTGACTGCCGGCTCTGGCGGATCCTGGCTGACTGGCAGCTCTGGCGGATCCTGGCTGACTGCCGGCTCTGGCGGATCCTGGCTGACTGGCAGCTCTGGCGGATCCTGGCTGACTGGCGGCTCTGGCGGATCCTGGCTGACTGGCGGCTCTGGCGGATCCTGGCTGACTGGCGGCTCTGGAGGCTCATGACAGACGGGAGACTCATGACAGATGGGAGACTCTGGCGGCTCATGACAGACGGGAGACTCTGGCGGCTCATGACAGACGGGAGACTCTGGCGGCTCATGACAGACGGGAGACTCTGGCGGCTCATGACAGACGGGAGACTCTGGCGGCTCTGGACAGACGGGAGACTCTGGCGGCTCTGGACAGGCGAGGCGCACTGTAGGCCTGGTGCGTGGGGCCGGCGCTGGTGGTACTGGGCCGAGGACACACACCTCAGCGTGAGTGCGGGGAGGAGGAACAGGGAGTACTGGGATCTGGACACGCACAGGAAGCCTGGTGTGGGGAGCTGCCACCGGAGGGCTGGTGTGTGGAGGTGGCACTGGATGGACCGGACCATGGGATGTAGCGTACCGGGCTAAGCACGTGTACTGGGGACACCATGCGTTCCACCGCATAACACAGTGCCTGACCAGTACCACGCCCGCCACGGTTAGCACTGCTAGGAGCACTGTAGCGCTGAGCTGGCACAGGACGTGCAAGGCTAGGGAGGTGCACAGAAGGCCTGGTGCGTGAGGCTGGCACAATCTTCACCAGACGACTAGCACGCACCTCAGGACGAGTGTGGAGAGCTGACCCAGGTACCATCAAATCCCTGACACGCTCCGTCGGGCGAATGCCGTGCCTCATGCACAAACACAGCAACTCCCTCATAACTCTCTCCTCCAATTTCCCCATTAACTCCTTCACGGTCTCTGCTTCGCTCACCTCCAACACCGGCTCTGGTTCTTGTTTCCTCCTTGGCTCCTTACGATAAACAGGGGGAGTTGGCTCAGGTCTGACTCCTGACTCTGCCACACTCTCCCTGTGCCTCATCCCAAGAAATTTTTGGGGCTGACTCTCGGGCTTCCATCCGCGCCGCCGTGCTGCCTCCTCAAACCGCCGCCTCTGCGCTTTGGCTGCCTCTAGCTCTGCCTTTGGGCGGCGATATTCCCCTGGTTGTGCCCAGGGTCCTTTCCCGTCTAGGATCTCCTCCCACGTCCAGGAGTCTTGATTCTTCTGCTGCTGTTGCTGCTGCCCGTTACCACGCTGCTTGGTCCTTGGTTGGTGGGTGATTCTGTAAGGGATTTCTTCCTGGGAAGGAGAGGAGGACCAATATGCAGCGTGGTTAAAGTTCATGGTACTTTAATAAGAGAAACTATACATGAACAGAATACAAAACAAGAAACGTGAAAACCCGAAAACAGTCCCATGTGGTACAAACACTGACACAGGAGACAACCACCCACAAAATACCCAAAGAATATGGCTGCCTAAATATGCTTCCCAATCAGAGACAACGATAAACACCTGCCTCTGATTGAGAACCACTCTAGGCAACCAAAGACTTACCTAGACAACTACACTGAACACAACCCCATAAATCTAATAAACCCCTAGACAAGCCGAAACACAATAAATCACCCATGTCACACCCTGGCCTAACCAAAATAATAAAGAAAACACAGATAACTAAGACCAGGGCGTGACAACAACAACAGGAAGACAATTGTTGGGGGTAAACAAGTTTAATTTTAAAACACATTTTATATAATTAAATCATAATAAAACACGCAAACTGGAACTAAGTACATAATTGGAAATGAAGGGATTAAGTGCTACAAAGAAAAGGGCTATGTTAAAGTGCTTAATATAATTACAATTAAATATAAAACAAAACACAAAACCAGATTGAGCAAATTAAAACATTATTTTTTATTGAACTTCCTACTTGTGTTGGTTGCCCCTCCGGCTCTCTTAATTAGGCCCTCACTAACTCCCACTCTTAAGGCTCTATACTACTCTTTGACATTCATAACAAGTGGAGCCAGGGTCTTAAGTTTTGCTATCCAACTGGATTCAGCTGCTCTTCTCTGGCTTTCATCTCCAGACTGGTGATGTGGAGGGAGGTTGTAGGGTAGTTTTGAAAGTGTTTTATCAGGTGTGTTTGTAATATACATTTTATCAATTGTGTAGAGGTGCTGTTTGAAGCGTGTCAAGACTGTGTGACTGGTTTCTCCGATATATAAATGTTGTGGTAAAATGTGCATGTTTAGGGTTAGGGTCAGTGAAGTCATGTGACAGACGGAGACTAATGAAGGGTTAGGTAGGAACTTAGGAGACCAGCTGGCTGGAGTGTTTACGGACATATTCAATCTTTCGCTATCCCAGTCTGCGGTCCCCACTTGCTTCAAGATGTCCACCATTGTTCCTGTACTGAAGAAAGCAAAGGTAACTGAAGTAAATGACTATCGTCCCATAGAACCCACTTCTGTCATCATGAAGTGCTTAGAGAGACTAGATCCATTTCAAGTTGCATAGCGCCCCAATAGATCCACATACGATGCAACCGCTATCACACTGCACACTGCCCTATCCCATCTGAACAAGAGGAATACCTAAGTAAGAATGCTGTTTATTCACTATAGCTCAGCATTCAACACCATAGTACCCTCCAAGCTCATCATTAAGCTTGAGGCCCTGGGTCTGAACCCCGCCCTGTGCAACTGGTCCTGGACTTCCTGACGGGCCACCCCCAGGTGGTGAAGGTAGGAAACAACACCTCCACTTTGTTGATCCTCGACACAGGGGCCCCACAAGGGTGTGTGCTCAGCCCCCTCCTGTACTCCCTGTTCACCCATGACTGCGTGGCCACGCACGCCTCCAACTCAAACATCAAGTTCGCAGACGACACGACAGTAGTAGGCCTGATTACCAACAATGATGAGACAGCCTACAGAGAGGAGGGTGAGGGCCCTGGGAGTGTGGTGCCAGAGAGAATTTATGAACGGTGCCAGGAAAATAACCTCTCACTCAATGTTGACAAAACAAAGTAGCTGGTCATGGACTTCAGGAAAGCTTCAAACGGGACAACAGTGGAGAAGGTGGAACGCTTCAAATTCCTCAGCGTACACATCATCGACGATCTGAGGGTGTGGTGAAGAAGGTGCAACAGCGCCTCTTCAACCTCAGGAGGCTGAAGAAATTTGGCTTGTCACCTAAATTGGGTTCCCGAGTGGTGCAGAAGTCCAAGGCACTGCATCTCAGTGCAAGAGGCGTCACTGCAGTCCCTGGTTTGAATCCAGGCTGCATCACATCTGGCCGTGATTGCGAGTCCCATAGGGCGGCACACAATTGGCCCCACATCGTTCGGATTTGGCCGGGGTAGGCCGTCATTGTAAATAAGAATTTGCTCTTAACTGACTTGCCAAATTAAATAAACCCTCAGAAACTTTTACAAATGCACAATTGAGAGCATCCTGTCAGGCTGTATCACCACCTTGTACGGCAACTGCACCAACCGCAAGTCTCTCCAGAGGGTGGTGCGGTCTGCACAACGCATCACCGGGGACAAACTACCTGCCCTCCAGAACACCTACAGGACCCAATGTCACAGGAAGGCCAAAAATATCATCAAGGACAGCAACCACCCGAGCCACTACCTGTTCACCCCGCTATCATCCAGAAGGCGAGGTCAGTACAGGTGCATCAAAGCTGGGAGCGAGAGACTGAAAAAACGGCTTCTATCTCAAAGCCATCAGACTGTTAAATAGCCACCACTAGGCTGCCCCATAAACATAGACTAGAAATCACTGGCCACTTTAATAATGGAACACGAGTCACTTTAATGTTTACATGCTTTACTCATCTCATATGTATATACTGTATTTGATTCTACTCTATTTAGTCTATGCCACTTCGACATTGCATATATATTGCTTAATTCCATTATTAATATATTAGGTTGTGTGTATTGTGTGTATTGTTGTGAATTGTTAGATATTACTGCACTGTTGGACCTAGAAACACAAGCATTTGCTAAACACGTGTATGGGACAAATAAAATTGTATTTGATTTTGATTTGAAGAATGGCAAGAGACGTTGCTGTTGGGAATAAAGGGGTCGCGACGTGGAACTCAGTGATGGTTACATGTCCAACATCCCAGAGGAGTGATAATCTCTCTCTTCTTCCTGACCCCAACTCTTCTCCTCTTTCTTTAAATGTCAAATGCATAATCCCAGTATAAGTTCATTCGTCTCAGGTGTCTTGGTGGCTGTTGATCTTCAGAGAACCTCACGTCTGTCTGCTACTGGCACTGACAGATTTGGCAGGTCCTCTCAGAAGCTTTGTTATTGCTCTTTATTCCATGTTGAGCTATATGTGTCTGTGTCTGTGGCTGTGTCTAGGTCGATGTCTACGTATGTCTATATGTCTATGTCTAGGTCGATGTCTGTGTTTTTGTCTATGTCTGCGTCAGTGTCTGTCTGTGTTTGTGTCGGTGTCTGTTTGTGTCGGTGTCTGTGTTTGTGTCGCTGTCTGTTTGTGTCTGTTTGTGTCTATGTCTCTGTCTGTGTCTGTGTCTGTCTGTGACTGTATAGACCTGTGTGTTTTGTATGTCTGATTGCATGTATACACACACGTGTTTTGATATAGAGACTTTTGTTTTTGCTGTATTATTGTGTCTGTAACCAGGACGTGAACCTATTTGTCGATCCCTCGCTGTGTTTTGTGGGGCCTACTCTGTCTGTGTCTGTGTCTGTCTGTGACTGTATAGACCTGTGTGTTTTGTGGGGCCTACTCTGTTTGTGTCTATGTCTCTGTCTGTGTCTGTGTCTGTCTGTGACTGTATAGACCTGTGTGTTTTGTGGGGCCTACTCTGTCTGTGACTGTATAGACCTGTGTGTTTTGTGGGGCCTACTCTGTCTGTGTCTGTGTCTGTCTGTGACTGTATAGACCTGTGTGTTTTGTGGGGCCTACTCTGTTTGTGTCTGTCTGTGACTGTATAGACCTGTGTGTTTTGTGGGGCCTACTCTGTTTGTGTCTATGTCTCTGTCTGTGTCTGTGTCTGTCTGTGACTGTATAGACCTGTGTGTTTTGTGGGGCCTACTCTGTCTGTGACTGTATAGACCTGTGTGTTTTGTGGGGCCTACTCTGTTTGTGTCTGTGTCTGTCTGTGACTGTATAGACCTGTGTGTTTTGTGGGGCCTACTCTGTTTGTGTCTGTGTCTGTCTGTGACTGTATAGACCTGTGTGTTTTGTGGGGCCTACTCTGTTTGTGTCTGTGTCTGTCTGTGACTGTATAGACCTGTGTGTTTTGTGGGGCCTACTCTGTTTGTGTCTGTGTCTGTCTGTGACTGTATAGACCTGTGTGTTTTGTGGGGCCTACTCTGTCTGTGACTGTATAGACCTGTGTGTTTTGTGGGGCCTACTCTGTTTGTGTCTGTGTCTGTCTGTGACTGTATAGACCTGTGTGTTTTGTGGGGCCTACTCTGTTTGTGTCTGTGTCTGTCTGTGACTGTATAGACCTGTGTGTTTTGTGGGGCCTACTCTGTCTGTGACTGTATAGACCTGTGTGTTTTGTGGGGCCTACTCTGTCTGTGACTGTATAGACCTGTGTGTTTTGTGGGGCCTACTCTGTTTGTGTCTGTGACTGTATAGACCTGTGTGTTTTGTGGGGCCTACTCTGTCTGTGTAATGGGATGATAGGTTGAAGAAAAAGTGTTGACATCTTTATCATTGATTTAACAGCTTTCCCACAGAGATAAAGAAGACCAGGAACAATCAGTCAAAAAGGAGAACGGTACAAAATGAAAATCGGCTTTTAAAAAAAAGCGAGAAACTTTAAAACAAGTGAAAAGAATGAAAACATCACTGTAAAAAGACACGTTGCCCGTTACATGGTTGATTTGATAGTGACTCAGAGAAAACCTATGATCTTCCTCTTTCGTCTCTGAACCTGGTGCCACCCTCACACCTTTGGTTGTTTCTTCGCACGTCTCTGACTCCAGCCAACACCATTCTTCAGTGTACCTTCTGGTTAAAGTGACTGTCTACAGTAACATTACTTTTCAAACAAACAGAGGACAGTATATTAGATGTTGATAAATGAGAAAGACTAGTTCTGGTGGAGCTATTGTGACCAGGAGGGTGTCTCTCTATTTCTCTCAATTCAATTCAATTCAAGGGCTTTATTGGGAATCATGTTAACATTGTCAAAGCAAGTGAGGTAGATAATATACAAAAGTGAAATAAACAATACAAATGAACAGTAAACATTACACTCACAGGAGTTCCAAAAGAATAAAGACATTTCAAATATCTTTCATATTATACTGTATACAGTGTTGTAACGATGTGCAAATAGTTAAAGTACACAAGAGAAAATAAATAAATCTGGGTTGTATTTACAATGGTGTTTGTTCTTCACTGGTTGCCCTTTTCTTGTGGCAACAGGTCACAAATTCTCTCTCTCTCTCTCATATGTTAACATTGCCAAAGCAAGTGAAGTAGATAATATAGAAAAGTGAAATAAACACTCCTAATATTTTCCTTGAGTTGGAAAAGGTCAGAATAGTCTCCGAGGTACAGCAGCACTCTGTCTTGATATAGAAACAAATCAATCACAAGACAACACGGTGGAGCATGACAGGGCTCACAATCACTTTGGGATGTAGTAGTTGAGGTAAAAGAACAGTGTTTTATGGTCCTGGGTTGTAATGAGGTAATAGGGATGTAGTAGTTGAGGTAAAAGAACAGTGTTTTATGGTCCTGAATGAGTAAAGGGATGAACAGAGGTAAAAGAACAGTGTTTTATGGTCCTGGGTTGTAATGAGGTAATAGGGATGTAGTAGTTGAGGTAAAAGAACAGTGTTTTATGGTCCTGGGTTGTAATGAGGTAATAGGGATGTAGTAGTTGAGGTAAAAGAACAGTGTTTTATGGTCCTGGGTTGTAATGAGGTAATAGGGATGTAGTAGTTGAGGTAAAAGAACAGTGTTTTATGGTCCTGGGTTGTAATGAGGTAATAGGGATGTAGTAGTTGAGGTAAAAGAACAGTGTTTTATGGTCCTGTGTTGTAATGAGGGATAAGTTGAGGAACAGTTGGTAATGAGGTAATAGAACAATATTTTATGGTCCTGGGTTGTAATGAGGTAATAGGGTTGTAATGAGGTAATAGAACAATATTTTATGGTCCTGGGTTGTAATGAGGTAATAGGGTTGTAATGAGTAATAGAACAATATTTATGATCCTGGGTTGTAATGAGGTAATAGAACAATATTTATGATCCTGGGTTGTAATGAGGTAATAGAACAATATTTTATGGTCCCGGGTTGTAATGAGGTAATAGGGTTGTAATGAGGTAATAGAACAGTATTTTATGGTCCTGGGTTGTAATGAGGTAATAGGGTTGTAATGAGGTAATGGGGTTGTAATGAGGTAATGGGATTGTAATGAGGTAATAGGGTTGTAATGAGGTAATAGAACAATATTTTATGGTCCTGGGTTGTAATGAGGTAATAGGGTTGTAATGAGGTAATAGAACAGTATTTTATGGTCCTGGGTTGTAATGAGGTAATAGGGTTGTAATGAGGTAATGGGGTTGTAATGAGGTAATGGGGTTGTAATGAGGTAATAGGGTTGTAATGAGGTAATATAACAGTATTTTATGGTCCCGGGTTGTAATGAGGTAATAGGGTTGTAATGAGGTAAAATAATGATATTTTATGGTCTCGGGTTGTAATGAGGTAATAGAACAATATTTTATGGTCCTGGGTTGTAATGAGGTAAAAGAACAATATTTATGGTCCTGGGTTGTAATGAGGTAATAGGGTTGTAATGAGGTAATAGGGTTGTAATGAGGTAATAGGGCTGTAATGAGGTAATAGGGTTGTAATGAGGTAATAGAACCCTATTTATGGTCTCGGGTTGTAATGTCACATGCGTCAAAACATTATTCCACTCCCTTAGACATCTAAACCAGCTATGATAAAACGTCAGAGCAAATGCCGGAATTGCACAACACACTTTCACGTAATAGTATATGAACTGCTAAGTCAAATAATATCTAAAAAAACATATCCTAAACCTCCTTCCCAGATGTTTCCGATGAGGATATAGCGTGCAGTGAGTCAGCCCAGAACCTCATGGTCTGAAGACACAGTGTTTGTTTGCTTAGGTGTTAACAGCAGTTGTCACAACAAGGTAACCAGAATGACATGCCTTATGCTGTGTGGGGACACCGTCTCTTCCTCTGTCTCTTCAAGGCCTTACGTTGTTGGTTGGGGACTGAAATGTACAGCTAGCTGGGCCCTGGTTCAGTCCTGTCATCTCTTATCTGTGCAACACACTGCCTGTCTCTCCGTGGCACTTCCTGCTTCGCCCTACAGTACCAGAGGAGTACACTGTTGCTCCTCAAGGACTCCGTGAGCTTAGTGTACCTGACTCTAGCTTCTCTCAGAGAGTTGTGTCTCAGCCGGAAGGACACACATAAGGCCAGCAGTTCAGAACATAAAGCAAACACAGGCTACAGGCCTAATCCTGTGTCAGTACCTCCGATCACGCCAGGCTTGGTTTCTTAATACTGGGCTGGGTGGTACACCATCCCTCCTGAGTGCGTAGCGCTGTGCCACTGTGTGTCCTTGACTTTTACATACATTCCACCATGGTCTCCAACAGCTAATATTGTCCAGTTACACTGGAGCGAGAACATATACAACTACTGATTACTACATATATGTACATATATGTAGTAGTGTGAGAGAGAGCTAATGATTTGACAGATAATATTCATTTAGTTATAGAGGTGATCCATAGTGAGGTTACTGTATAATTATCATCGCTCTGAAGATGTTTTCCCACAAGTGAGGTCCAGAGCAATACGAAGAAACAGAGTGGTTTATCAATTAATCAATTAATCAATCAATCACATACATACATTTTATTTTTATAAAGCCCTTTGTTAGCAGTTTTCACAAAGTGTTTAACAGATACCCAGCCTGAAACTCCAACAAGCACTCAATGGATAGGCCTCACGTGGCCTGATTTAGACTGGCCAGAGTAGTAACATATCTTTTGGGAACGCCTTACTGTATATTTATTTTGATTTCACCTTTATTTAACCAGGTAGCCTCGTTGAGAACAAGTTCTCATTTACAACTGCGACCTGTCAAAGATAAAGCATAGCAGTGTGAACAGACAGCAACACAGAGTTACACGTAAACAAATTCAAATGTATTTTATTGTAATGTCATTTTATTTTAATTTTAATGAACAGAGATGAGGTAATCATTAAAAAAATAAAATTATTATTGCACACAGAGCGAGTTCATGTGTCATGTCTACTCCCGCTCCTCTTCTCTGGCGGCTCGTCGTCGCCAGGTTACTTATTATGACGCACACCTGTCACCATCGTTACGCCCACCTGCGCCTCACGAGACTCACCTGGACTCCATCACTTCTATGATTACCTCCCACATATCTGTCTCTCCCTTTGGTTCAGACCCCAGGCAGTATTAAGTTGTGTGTCTCATGTCCAGATGCTACTGTTGTTTTGGGCCATGTATTTTTTGCATGATTAAATTCACCCCCCTGTACTTGCTTCCCGACTCCCAGCGTCTGTGTTACACCATGCAACCTTATTATGGGACTTATGAAGCACATTTTTACTCCTGTACTTATTTGGGCTTGCCATAAGAAAGGGATTGAATACTTATCCAGGTGTGGATGGCTCTAAGAGACTTAGCCAGAAAGACTCACAGCTGTAATCACTGCCAAAAGGTATTTCTAAAAAGTATTGACTCAGGGTTGGGAATACTTACTGTATGTGAAGATATTTCTGTATTTAATTTTCAATACATTTTGAAAAACATTTCTAAAAACATGTTTTTAAGGGTTTGTTTGTAGATGGGTGAGAAAGCTACTCCGCCTCCCGGGTGGCGCAGTGGTTAAGGGTGCTGCACTACGACACATTGGTGCGGCTGGCTTCCGGGTTGGATGCGCGCTGTGTTAAGAAGCAGTGCGGCTAGGTTGGGTTGTGTATCGGAGGACGCATGACTTTCAACCTTCGTCTCTCCCGAGCCGTACGGGAGTTGTAGCGATGAGACAAGATAGTAGCTACTACAACAACCTTCGTCTCTCCCGAGTCCGTATGGGAGTTGCAGCGATGAGACAAGATAGTAGCTACTACAACAGTTGGACACCACGAAATTGGGGAGAAAAAGGGGTAAAAATTAAAAAAAAAGAAAAGAGAAAGCTACTCCATCTTGAATTCAGGCTGCAACACAACAACATGTACTATAAGTGAAGGGGTATGAATCCTTTCCGAGAGCACTAAATATTAAACAATGAAGAAGGTGACATATCTAGCAGCCCATGGGCCTGTTAAGATGTATTTTTGTTTTATGATTTTTTTTTGTGTGCAATTTCTCTGTCATACTAATCTATAATGAACCTTTGGCTGTTCAGTGGGCAACGTCCAGTCCCCCTTACTAACATGGGCCGGCCCGGTGTTCACACAAACTCACATTCAAAGTCAAGCACGGAATCAAAAAGACCTGCTCTGTCATCAGTAAGACTGCCAACATCATGGATCGTAAAAAACAGAAAGGGTGACTATAAATGTAGAAGTTGAATGTAGAAGCTTCCTATGTACAACTTTTACTCCACCACATTCGTAAGGAAAGAATGTACTTTTTACTCCATACATTTTCCCTGATACCCAAAAGCACTTCTTACATTTTGACAGGAAAATGCTCTAAGTCAG
>NC_088415.1:10207582-10261533 GCF_034236695.1 Oncorhynchus nerka | reverse complement strand
CTCAAAAAGTTCCGTTACAGTCCTTTAGAAACATGTCAAACAATGTATGGAATCAATCGTTAGGATGTTTTTAACATAAAACATCAATAATGTTCCAACCGGAGAATTCCTTTGTCTTCAGAAAAAGCACTGGAACGCGAGGTAACTCTGTCGGGAGCGCGCGTCATGAGACCAAGACTCTCTGCCAGACCACTGACTCAAAGAGGTCTCATGAGCCCCTCCTTTATAATATAATCCTCATTCAAGTTCCAAAAGACGGTTGACATCTAGTGGAAGCCCTAGGAAGTGCAACCTCATCCATATCTCAATGTGTGCTCGGTAGGCCAAGCTTTGAAAAACTGCAAACCTCAGATGTCCCACTTCCTGGTTGGATTTTTCTCAGGTTTTCGCCTGCCATATGAGTTCTGTTATACTCACAGACATCATTCAAACAGTTTTAGAAACTTCAGAGTGTTTTCTATCCATACTAATAATAATATGCATATATTAGTATCTGGGACAGAGTAGGAGGCAGTTCACTCTCGGCACGCTATTCATCCAAAAGTGAAAATGCCCTATCCCAAAAGGTTAATCTCGAGATTTTCTTCACACTGGAAGCAGCGCACCAGCTGTTGTTCATGAAGAGGCACACCTCTCCCCCTTTGGACTTTCCCGAGGCTGCCGTCAACCGATTGTGCCACAGCATGGAGAAACCACTGAGTTCTGTGATCAAGTTTCTGCAAGGCATATAATATTGCAGTTTTTCAAGTCTCTCTTGTAGGTGACTCTCAAACAAAGGTCATTCATCTTATTCTAGAGTGACTGGACATTTGCCAATAAAACGGAGGGGAGTGCCAACGATTTTCTCTGCATCACAGTTTCACAAGGGTGCCAGCCCATCTAGCATGTCTACGCCGGCGGCGTTTTGGTAGCTCATAAAACATAGGAATAGCATCTGGAGTGAAAAAAGAAACAGTTGGAGTTGAAGTCGAATTTGAAGTCAAAATCGATGTCCAAAAGTGCTTAGCGGTCATACGTGAAAATAGTATAAACACTAAAAAAGTAACTAAATATTAAAGTGGGGTTGGAACTTGTAAGATGTTGACCTTCTCCATCGGTGCCATCTTATATCTTATATAAAACAGATGTATGTATGAAAATACCCTCAAATAAAATGTTACAAATGCTGTATATTTTCGCCTCATATAAAACATTTGATCTGAAATCCAAAATGCTAGAGTCTAGAAACAAATTAAAAGTTATAGCTTCACTGTCCAAATAAATACATATGGGAGTGTATATTGCAATTTTTCTAGAAATATTCTTTTTTTTATTAATTTATCAGCCGGCAGTGAATTCACTAAAAAAGATTGTTGCCCACTACTGTTTCAAGTGCATGTAATCGCTGAGGGGCTCCACTCCAGGAGGAAGAGGCATTGTGCTAATAATGCATGCAGCCTGACGCATGTCACAAAGAAACAACTCCAGACTGTTGTTATGGAAATCACGAGTTGAAGGAGGTTAACTTGTCCTTTGAAGCTTTGGTCACGTGTGTAGCAAACTAGCCACGCACAGCAGATGGAGAAAGCTGTGCGATAATATGATCCTTTTTTTGGTGCATCGATGAAAATGATTTATTCAGCCGTAATAAGGTGTATAAAAAGCTGGCGGTGGGTTTTCTCTCTTTGATAATGTGTCCTATAATGGAGTGCTAATGGAATGGGTTTGGCGATAGGGAGAGTGAGGCTGGCTCAGGCTGAATGGGTGCCATCTCACAGTAGTTGAGACCCCAACTTCTAATGTTTAATGGCACACAGTCAAGAGAGTGGACTTCTCTTCTGCATTTTGTAGTTCATACAAGCATACAAACAGACGTGTGTATGTATTTTTACCACTTGAAGGAATAGTTCAGTGTTGTGTGTGTATGTGCGTGCGTAGAAGTGGGCATTGTACAGTGGTTCATCCTTTAAAAGTTGCAGTGGCGCAGCTTGCATGGTACCGCAGAATTCTATTGCACGTTATTTAAGTGTGACCCACTGGTGCCATTAATGCTAGTTAGTGCTAGTTGACCACCAGAGGGCATCTTTCAGAAGCATTTAATAGCCTTCATTAGCTGCAGTACGAAAGAATGCAGGCACACCGGAGACCAGGGTTCAATTCCCCCGACAGGGAGGAAGGCGTAGGCTGTCCTAAATAAGACATTTTCCTTAACTTAATCCGTGTGTGCTATTTCATAGTTGTGATGTCTTCACTATTATTCTACAATGTAGAAAATAGTAAAAATATAGAAAGATCCTTGAATGAGTAGCTGTGTCCAAACATTTCACTGGTACTTGCTTAATTAATTTGATTAATATAATGGTGTTTCTATTCCAAGAAAAATGAAAAACCCTCTGGGTTTCCGTTGGAACGGGAAATATGGCACTGTACAACGTCACGGTCAGGAGCACAGCACTGGGCTATTTAGCTAAAGAATCCCCATGTTGTGCAGTCACGCCGGAGACTGGGGTTCAATTCCCGACAGGGAGGAAGGAGTAGGCTGTCCTTGGAAATATGAATTTGTTCTTAACTGACTTGTCTAGTTAAATAAAGGTTACACTAAGAGCATAACATTTCTACACCCTACTTTTCTAATTCTAGTCTAACCAATGCCCAAACGGAGATTCAGTGAAAATAAAAATCGCAGGGTTAATAATATATCTTTGAGAATATCCAACAGGCTTGTATATAATTCTAAATTAATAATAATAATTGCTTGTTTAAAAATAACTATATTTTGGAGATGATTTTGTTTTCAAATAATGTAAAATGAGCGAGAAAAAGGCCAATCCTGAACATGGGGTGAGCATTGTCACTAATTTGGAAATAAAGCCTGTTTGTTACTTAGAATTATTTATTTATGTTTTTAGAGGGAGAGAAACCAAAAACCTACAGTCATCTCATGAGTCTCCCAGTCAAGGACAGCACAGTTATTGAACCAGCATCTGTAGCAACACAGCTTGCACTGCTATGCAGTGTCTTAGACTATTGTGCCACTCAGGTGCTGTACAACATGACCGGTCGGGAGTAGGCTACAGTACTACATTAAGAGGAAAATAATCCTAACAAATAAAAAATAAAAAACAGTTTTAGTAAGTAATACTGAAGTCATGCACAATTTCTATTTAGGTTTATGTCGCCCATTCATTGTCAGTTAGAGACACAGAAGGACTCAAAAGCATAATCCGTGGTCTAACGCCCCCTTGTGGTGGTCTGAAGCAATGAAGTGGTGACACAGGGTACTGTACTAAACCACAAATTACCTCTAAGTATCGCAGCATAATCGCACAACCTTTAGTGGAGCAACCACTGTATACTCACGTAGAACCATGACTCCATGACGCAGCGACTGTGTGCGGTTTGGCTCCACAGCAACGCTCAGCATGGTAGGGTTACCCTCGACGATGCAGATGCGGTTGTCCTGCTGCTTCTCTCTGAACATATGCAGCAGCTGACTGGCGATGACCCCGTTCAGAACAGATATGGCTACCATGGGAACCACAAAGGACAGGAACACATTCACCTGTCCAGAGAAACGGAGGGGCATGGAGAGATAAAGTTAGTAAGACTGTACTTTCTGCCAATGACTCAGTGGTTCTTCCTTTAAAACTTTTGAGCTTATGCTGCAACCGTTTGTGGTAGATGGTGGCAGATTGTGGAAAATTGCGTCATTCTGGCAACAATGGCTGACACTTAAATAACGTGCCAAAGAATTCTGCGGCACCCCGCAAGCTGTGCTGCAGTACGCCGCAACTCTTAAATGAAGAACAACTACTGTAGTTTTGGCCTCAAACAGTACTGGCGATGCAATCATAACAATTAACGATGAATTGTTTCTGGTCTGGGACAAAAATAATGCAACAGAGATATTGATTTCTTTGAAGTCTGTTCAAAAGTTGGTTTGCCATTCTGATGGGAACACAGTTGCTTGCATATTGACAGTTAATGAGTACATATTGACACAGTCTAGACTAACCAGAGGAGTTTCACAATCTCATTATACACTGTACAGTACCACCTGTAAAGATACTATGTACAGTACCACCTGTAAAGATACTCTGTACAGTACCACCTGTAAAGATTCTCTGTACAGTACCACCTGTAAAGTACCACCTGTAAAGATACTCTGTACAGTACCACCTGTAAAGATACTCTGTACAGTACCACCTGTAAAGATATTCTGTACAGTACCACCTGTAAAGATACTCTGTACAGTACCACCTGTAAAGATACTCTGTACAGTACCACCTGTAAAGTACCACCTGTAAAGATACTCTGTACAGTACCACCTGTAAAGATACTCTGTACAGTACCACCTGTAAAGATACTCTGTACAGTACCACCTGTAAAGTACCACCTGTAAAGATACTCTGTACAGTACCACCTGTAAAGATACTCTGTACAGTACCACCTGTACAGTACCACCTGTAAAGTACCACCTGTAAAGATACTCTGTACAGTACCACCTGTAAAGATACTCTGTAGGGTACCACCTGTACAGTACCACCTGTAAAGTACCACCTGTCAAGATACTCTGTACAGTACCACCTGTAAAGTACCACCTGTAAAGATACTCTGTACAGTACCACCTGTCAAGATACTCTGTACAGTACCACCTGTAAAGATACTCTGTACAGTACCACCTGTAAAGTACCACCTGTAAAGATACTCTGTACAGTACCACCTGTAAAGATACTCTGTACAGTACCACCTGTAAAGATACTCTGTACAGTACCACCTGTAAAGTACCACCTGTAAAGATACTCTGTACAGTACCACCTGTAAAGATACTCTGTACAGTACCACCTGTACAGTACCACCTGTAAAGTACCACCTGTAAAGATACTCTGTACAGTACCACCTGTAAAGATACTCTGTAGGGTACCACCTGTACAGTACCACCTGTAAAGTACCACCTGTCAAGATACTCTGTACAGTACCACCTGTAAAGTACCACCTGTAAAGATACTCTGTACAGTACCACCTGTCAAGATACTCTGTACAGTACCACCTGTAAAGATACTCTGTACAGTACCGCCTGTAAAGTTTGGAAAGACAGAGGAAGATTTTATGTGGCATGCGTGAGAGAGAGAGAGAGAGAGAGAGAGAGAGAGAGAGAGAGAGAGAGAGAGAGTGAGAGAGAGAGAGAAAAACAGCAGAGGAGAGGACAATGTAGGAAATTGGCCCTGTACCTGTCTGGTTGTAATTAGTGATATACTGTATGTTGTCTGAAATCAGGATACTACACCAGACAGACCAGAAGTGTCAATCTCTTTCCCCTCTCCAATTAGCTGCAGTCATGTCAAATCAGCAATGGAACATGAACAATCTGTTATTATTATAACTCCAGATTGATCACCATACAGTGTAATTCGAGTGTCTATAAACCACATCAGGTGTTAAATGGATACATACTTTTGTTAATTAGGTCAGTCAGTTGATTGCCAGCATACCTGACTATAAGTAGTCTCTATCTCCTGATTCTGTAGCGTGAGGCAGTTTTATGTACATGTACACCCCCCGTGAGCAGGATACTAGTCTATCGCAGAGCCTGGCTATGCATAGTGCTATCTGACATGTGGAATGGCCAGAAATGTTCCTGTTTATACCGACTCATTAATGTGAGCTTAGTACAGGGTCCTGGAATAACATCGGACGTCGCACATTATATTATTTATAGAAATAATGTCCATAAGTGCTTTGAGCACAATGTATAAAAAACATCGTATGGATGACGGTTATAGAATTAGTTTCTTCCACATTTATTTGCCTGTCTGACAGCGTGAAGCACTTACACAGTTCACACTCAATCTATTTACAGGTGAACTTTATGATCCAGCAGAGACTGGCCCATCTGTCTCTATCAGCGTCTCATGAGCTTCTCATTCGTCTGTGCCTCACTGCAGCAAAACACAGACAGAAAATCAAAGCAAAATATTCAAATAATTTCTCCCAAACACTAGCTCCTGTGGTATTTCCAAACATATTGAAATTCAAGAGGATTACATGAATTTCCCATCACAGATATTTTTTTGGGGGAGGGGGGGGGCTACAAAGGAAGAGGATGCGGCTGCCCTGTGAGACCAGACGGGCGAAGTGTTCCTGATGGTTTCCTGAATATCAAACTTGGCTCAGAGGAGCCTGGTCTTTACCATCACCATCGTTATCATTCGCCTGGCAGGTACTTTCAGGCTACAGCAGGCCAACCGAAACCAGTCCTACGGGGAGGGAGTGAAGGAACTCAATACATGCTAAGGAAAGATACTCGTTTGTTTAAACTAAATGAGCCTTGGATAGACGTCCAGTCTCCACCCACCACTCCTTACCCTTATCCTGATAAGAGACATCCTTCAGAATTACAGCATTTATAGTATATGTCAAGAGGTTTACAGTATATGTCAAGAGGTTTACAGTATATGTCAAGAGGTTTACAGTATATGTCAAGAGGTTTACAGTATATGTCAAGAGATTTACAGTATATGTCAAGAGGTTTACAGTATATGTCAAGAGGTTTACAGTATATGTCAAGAGATTTACAGTAAATGTCAAGAGATTTACAGTATATATCAAGAGGTTTACAGTATATGTCAAGAGATTTACAGTATATGTCAAGAGATTTACAGTAATGTCAAGAGATTTACAGTAAATGTCAAGAGATTTCAAGAGATTTACAGTAAATGTCAAGAGATTTACAGTATATGTCAAGAGGTTTACAGTATATGTCAAGAGATTTACAGTATATGTCAAGAGATTTACAGTATATGTCAAGAGGTTTACAGTATATGTCAAGAGGTTTACAGTATATGTCAAGAGGTTTACAGTATATGTCAAGAGATTTACAGTAAATGTCAAGAGATTTACAGTATATGTCAAGAGGTTTACAGTATATGTCAAGAGATTTACAGTATATGTCAAGAGATTTACAGTAAATGTCAAGAGATTTACAGTAAATGTCAAGAGATTTACAGTATATGTCAAGAGGTTTACAGTATATGTCAAGAGATTTACAGTATATGTCAAGAGGTTTACAGTATATGTCAAGAGATTTACAGTATATGTCAAGGAATAAATGGAACAGAGTCATACATTTGTTTTATATATGTTTAATACTGTTACATTTATTCCATTCCAGCCATTACACTGAGCCTGTCCTCCTACAGCTCCTCCCACCAGCCTCCTCTGGATCTTATATGATGTTTATTTAACATGAATGGAAGTAGGATCAGCCAGTAGATTGGAGTGGAGGGGTAGAAAAGGATATCTGATTCCCTGGCACTGGTCCCTAGGAGCTTGGGGTTTCTCTTTGCCCTGTTCTGCTCTCTTTCTCTTAGGCAGATGACTGGAGATTAGGTGGTTGATCTGTCTGTCAGGAACATTTTTGGAACAGCTCCCCCCCTTTTGAAAATCTGACGGGGGCAGGAAAACGTGAGTCGTCTGATTGCATGGCCCTAACGAGGCTAAACTGGAACAGGCAATTAGAGCAGACAAGCCCCTAACGAGCTGCAGCCAACCAGCCAGCCAGCCAACCAGCCAGCCAGAGCCACTTTCAACCACAGCTTTCATTGATTAGAGCTTTTTAATTATATTTTTTTGCTCTGAACTTGCACCATTTCTTGATGCAAGAGAGAGAGAGAAATATATATATATAAGGCTTTTAAAATGTTTCTGGGGATGATCTGTTGCATGTATTGAGAATAGCATGTTATTAGTCCTCTGCGGTCTGTAGTGTTGGCAAACCTTTCAATTCTAGAACATATATCACTTGATAAAGGGAAAATCCACAACAACAAAAAAAAATATATATTGTTGTATTTTTACTGTTGATACAGTCCCAGAATGTTTTACATGTCAGCAGTCATGTTTTCAAGTTACTTTTTATTTTTACCTTTAGTCAGTTAAGAACAAATTCTTATTTTCAATGACGGCCTAGGAACAGTGGGTTAACTGCCTGTCCAGGGGCAGAACGACATATTTGTACCTTGTCAGCTCGGGGGTTTGAACTTGCAACCTTCTGGTTACTAATCCAATGCTCTAACCACTAGGCTACCCTGCCGAATCTTTAAGAAGCAAAGTTTCCCTATCCACATCTCTGCTTCCTCTCTATTCCCGTGAAGTTCAATGACAAATGATTTTGACAAAAGACTCTGTGTCTTTACGCGTACAGGGACTCCGCAGGACATATCAGACACCATTTTACTCTGTAAAGTACAATGTGGGGAAATAGCATGATTTCCAACAGCAGTATTGGCTGTGGCTCTGATGATGACTGGTCCTGGCAGTGGGTTTCTGGCCCTCCTGCGTGAACCAAACACAGAGACCGTTGAACATGTTTCTCTTTAATTAACTGTTTTTTTTGTTGGTACGTCTCTTTTCATAATTTCTGCAGCCATTACATTTCACAGTCCTTTACCCTCTTGTTCTCCACCAATTCCCTTACTGTGGCCACTGTGTGAGCCTCCCTCAGTTGGGCTGAGTAATTAAAGTTGTCCGCTTCGACCACCCACCTAAGCCAATTTGAGTTTTTTTCTGCCCACAGACCCCATCCAGACATCAGGATATGAAAACACTAGTAATGAATTCCCCTTGAAATTCCCACTCTTTATTTCTTAGCAATCTGAGTGAAATAATGTAATTATGATATGAAACCCACTAAATCGTGTAGCTATAGTAGAGCATTATTACATAACCAAGTGTGTTTCCATGTTTTGGAAAGGCTAAGGGACATCGCATTAGACTCACAGTATGAGAGGAAATGGTCATGTAAATGTGCCTGACCCACCCTTACCAGAACAGTGCACTATGACAAAGACTTCCAAATGTGATTATTCTGTGGAAAGCAAGGTGATGGGAGTTTGTTCTCCGGCTGAGTCATCCAGAGACTAACATAATGCCTCTTTGCTTGGAACTCAGCATTAAGGAGATGGATCAGGGGTAAAGCCCTACAACAGACTAGCTAGCGGTCTGTACATCGAGATGCCTGGCGCTACAGAAACAGGAGATCCTCCTGCCTGCCTTATGGGCCATTCTGGGTTTACAGTACACACTGTGACTCACTGGGACCACAGGTTGACGTGACTTGTCAATAGGCTGTGACTCACTGTGACCACAGGTTGACGTGACCTGTCAGTAGGCTGTGACTCACTGTGACCACAGGTTGACGTGACTTGTCAATAGGCTGTGACTCACTGTGACCACAGGTTGACGTGACCTGTCAATAGGCTGTGACTCACTGGGACCACAAGTTGACGTGACTTGTCAGTAGGCTGTGACTCACTCAGCTCACAGGTTGACGTGACCTGTCAGTAGGCTGTGACTCACTGTGACCACAGGTTGACGTGACCAGTCAGTAGGCTGTGACTCACTGTGACCACAGGTTGACGTGACCTGTCAGTAGGCTGTGACTCACTGTGACCACAGGTTGACGTGACCAATCAAGAGGCTGTGACTCACTGTGACCACAGGTTGACGTGACCAGTCAGTAGGCTGTGACTCACTGGGACCACAGGTTGACGTGACCAGTCAGTAGGCTGTGACTCATTGTGACCACAGGTTGACGTGACCTGTCAGTAGGCTGTGACTCACTGTGACCACAGGTTGACGTGACCAGTCAGTAGGCTGTGACTCACTGTGACCACAGGTTGACGTGACCAGTCAGTAGGCTGTGACTCACTGTGACCACAGGTTGACGTGACCAGTCAGTAGGCTGTGACTCACTGTGACCACAGGTTGACGTGACCAGTCAGTAGGCTGTGACTCACTGTGACCACAGGTTGACGTGACCAGTCAGTAGGCTGTGACTCACTGTGACCACAGGTTGACGTGACCAGTCAAGAGACTGTTGCAGATGTGATTCATCCATCTTAAACCAGCCACAGTATCTGTACAAAATAACTACCTGTAGTAAATAACGATCGGTATAATAAAATCTATATGAAAGAACTACTGAAGGACAGCATTCTGGATGGCAAATCTCCATTTGGATTCAATTATGTGAGGCAATGCTTGCAAAGCATTCTCTGAATTGGATCCGTGACAAGACGTTGAATATGAATAGGCACACTGCTTTGTATCTTTCATGAGGGGACCACGGTTTCAACAGAAGGGTATAGATGGGTGTACACCAGTACCCCATGAGACTACCGCTTACATGGCAGGTTTAAAGTGTTCTCCTTAATTAAATCATTTCATAAACAATTGAATGACCTTTTAGTTGCTAGTCTAATCTCTATTTCAGCTACATTAGACAACAGGCTCATTGTTAATAACAGTAGATGTTCTATGGCAGACAACAGTACTACTAATGGAAGAGGAACACAGTAGTGGTGAAGTAGAAGTCAAAATATTTTTGCCGTCCATCCATTGTGACATGGAAAATAGTTCTTATGTGAGCAATCTCCATGGTTACGTGATTTTTGGTCTCTCTGTTTCCTCTCCTTCTCTCTCTCTCTCTATCTCTGCCTCCATCTCTTTCTTTCAGAGCACTTCATATCCCTCTGCAAGTAATACTGACAACCTGGTAGTGTACTTTTGAGGAACAGTACCAATCTGGAACCAATTTCACTGGAATGATAGAAAATAGGATGAAATTAAAAGTGAAAGCTCCGTCATCATTCTCCCTCCACTCATACCGTAAAGATGTTTCCCTCTTCCCTTTCTCAGAAAATGACAAAATATCTTCAAACACAAAACTACCCTTCACCTTTTCATCTTCTGCCTCCTTAATTTTTCAGTGGCAAAACAACGTTTCAGGTCTGAAGCCTAAGACTTGTCTCTCTGAAGCACTTTGTTTCCCTAGATCAGTGACGTTCGTCTGAAGAAGTGGACCAAGATGCAGCGTGGGGTAGGTTAATCATATTCTTTAATGATCACCAGAAAAACAAGAAAGAGAGCACCAACGAAATGTACAGCCTTGTAGGGCTCAACAGCAACAATTCAAGGACAAGATCCCACAACATAGGTGGGGAAAAAAGGCTACCTAAGTATGATTCCCAATCAGAGACAACGATAGACAGCTGCCTCTGATTGGGAACCACACTCGGCAAAACACAAATAAATAAAAAACATAGAATGCCCACCCCACATCACACCCTGACCTAACAAAATAGAGAAATAAAATGGCTCTCTCAGGTCAGGGCGTGACAAGATCTTGATCTAGATGTTGATGGTCCTCTTTCATCTCTCAGGATCTCTCTCTCTGTCTCTTCCTGGTGGATGGACAGGGCAAAGGGAATCAACAGGACAGCGCTCTGAGCCATAATACATTGATGAGCCTCGAGATTTCCTTCTTTTAAACTAAAACAAATCACTAGCATTGTACCAGGATATATGTTATATTTATCCACTGATTAAGTGGGATACAACTTTCCACACACACCAACAACAACAACAAAAATACCTCTTACTGTTTGCCCTATAGATGGTCTAGGTCAGTGCTTTCAGAAGGAATTCATACCTCTTCCCGTTTGCCCTGTAGATGGTCTAGGTCAGTGCTTTCAGAAGGAATTCATACCTCTTCCCGTTTGCCCTATAGATGGTCTAGGTCAGTGCTTTCAGAAGGAATTCATACCTCTTCCCGTTTGCCCTATAGATGGTCTAGGTCAGTGCTTTCAGAAGGAATTCATACCTCTTCCCGTTTGCCCTATAGATGTTCTAGATCAATGCTTTCAGAAGGAATTCATACCTCTTCCCGTTTGCCCTATAGATGGTCTAGATCAATGCTTTCAGAAGGAATTCATACCTCTTCCCGTTTGCCCTATAGATGGTCTAGATCAATGCTTTCAGAAGGAATTCATACCTCTTCCCGTTTGCCCTATAGATGGTCTAGATCAATGCTTTCAGAAGGAATTCATACCTCTTCCCGTTTGCCCTATAGATGGTCTAGGTCAGTGCTTTCAGAAGGAATTCATACCTCTTACTGTTTGCCCTATAGATGGTCTAGGTCAGTGCTTTCAGAAGGAATTCATACCTCTTACTGTTTGCCCTATAGATGGTCTAGGTCAGTGCTTTCAGAAGGAATTCATACCTCTTCCCGTTTGCCCTATAGATAGCCTAGGTCAGTGCTTTCAGAAGGAATTCATACCTCTTCTCGTTTGCCCTATAGATGGTCTAGGTCAGTGCTTTCAGAAGGTATTCATACCTCTTCCCGTTTGCCCTATAGATGGTCTAGGTCAGTGCTTTCAGAAGGTATTCATACCTCTTCCCGTTTGCCCTATATATGGTCTAGGTCAGTGCTTTCAGAAGGTATTCATACCTCTTCCCGTTTGCCCTATAGACGGCCTAGGTCAGTGCTTTCAGAAGGAATTCATACCTCTTCTCGTTTGCCCTATAGATGGTCTAGGTCAGTGCTTTCAGAAGGTATTCATACCTCTTCCCGTTTGCCCTATAGATGGTCTAGGTCAGTGCTTTCAGAAGGAATTCATACCTCTTACTGTTTGCCCTATAGATGGTCTAGGTCAGTGCTTTCAGAAGGAATTCATACCTCTTACTGTTTGCCCTATAGATGGTCCAGGTCAGTGCTTTCAGAAGGAATTCATACCTCTTCCCGTTTGCCCTATAGATGGTCTAGGTCAGTGCTTTCAGAAGGTATTCATACCTCTTCCCGTTTGCCCTATATATGGTCAAGGTCAGTGCTTTCAGAAGGAATTCATACCTCTTACTGTTTGCCCTATAGATGGTCTAGGTCAGTGCTTTCAGAAGGAATTCATACCTCTTACTGTTTGCCCTATAGATGGTCTAGGTCAGTGCTTTCAGAAGGAATTCATACCTCTTCCCGTTTGCCCTATAGATGGTCTAGGTCAGTGCTTTCAGAAGGAATTCATACCTCTTACCGTTTGCCCTATAGATGGTCTAGGTCAGTGCTTTCAGAAGGAATTCATACCTCTTCCCGTTTGCCCTATAGATGGTCTAGTTCAGTGCTTTCAGAAGGAATTCATACCTCTTCCCGTTTGCCCTATAGATGGTCTAGGTCAGTGCTTTCAGAAGGAATTCATACCTCTTACTGTTTGCCCTATAGATGGTCTAGGTCAGTGCTTTCAGAAGGAATTCATACCTCTTACCGTTTGCCCCATAGATGGTCTAGGTCAGTGCTTTCAGAAGGAATTCATACCTCTTCCCGTTTGCCCCATAGATGGTCTAGGTCAGTGCTTTCAGAAGGAATTCATACCTCTTACCGTTTGCCCCATAGATGGTCTAGGTCAGTGCTTTCAGAAGGAATTCATACCTCTTCCCGTTTGCCCTATAGATGGTCTAGGTCAGTGCTTTCAGAAGGTATTCATATATCTTCCCGTTTGCCCTATAGATGGTCTAGGTCAGTGCTTTCAGAAGGTATTCATATCTCTTCCCGTTTGCCCTATAGATGGTCTAGGTCAGTGCTTTCAGAAGGTATTCATATCTCTTACCGTTTGCCCTGTAGATGGTCTAGGTCAGTGCTTTCAGAAGGTATTCATATCTCTTCCCGTTTGCCCTATAGATGGTCTAGGTCAGTGCTTTCAGAAGGTATTCATACCTCTTACTGTTTGCCCTATAGATGGTCTAGGTCAGTGCTTTCAGAAGGAATTCATACCTCTTACCGTTTGCCCTATAGATGGTCTAGGTCAGTGCTTTCAGAAGGAATTCATACCTCTTCCCGTTTGCCCTATAGATGGTCTAGTTCAGTGCTTTCAGAAGGAATTCATACCTCTTCCCGTTTGCCCTATAGATGGTCTAGGTCAGTGCTTTCAGAAGGAATTCATACCTCTTACTGTTTGCCCTATAGATGGTCTAGGTCAGTGCTTTCAGAAGGAATTCATACCTCTTACCGTTTGCCCCATAGATGGTCTAGGTCAGTGCTTTCAGAAGGAATTCATACCTCTTCCCGTTTGCCCTATAGATGGTCTAGGTCAGTGCTTTCAGAAGGAATTCATACCTCTTACCGTTTGCCCCATAGATGGTCTAGGTCAGTGCTTTCAGAAGGAATTCATACCTCTTCCCGTTTGCCCTATAGATGGTCTAGGTCAGTGCTTTCAGAAGGTATTCATATATCTTCCCGTTTGCCCTATAGATGGTCTAGGTCAGTGCTTTCAGAAGGTATTCATATCTCTTCCCGTTTGCCCTATAGATGGTCTAGGTCAGTGCTTTCAGAAGGTATTCATATCTCTTACCGTTTGCCCTGTAGATGGTCTAGGTCAGTGCTTTCAGAAGGTATTCATATCTCTTCCCGTTTGCCCTATAGATGGTCTAGTTCAGTGCTTTCAGAAGGTATTCATACCTCTTACTGTTTGCCCTATAGATGGTCTAGGTCAGTGCTTTCAGAAGGTATTCATACCTCTTACTGTTTGCCCTATAGATGGTCTAGGTCAGTGCTTTCAGAAGGTATTCATACCTCTTCCCGTTTGCCCTATAGATGGTCTAGGTCAGTGCTTTCAGAAGGAATTCATACGTCTTACTGTTTGCCCTATAGATGGTCTAGGTCAGTGCTTTCAGAAGGTATTCATACCTCTTACTGTTTGCCCTATAGATGGTCTAGGTCAGTGCTTTCAGAAGGAATTCATACCTCTTACTGTTTGCCCTATAGATGGTATAGGTCAGTGCTTTCAGAAGGAATTCCTACCTCTTACTGTTTGCCCTATAGATGGTCTAGGTCAGTGCATTCAGAAGGAATTCATACCTCTTACTGTTTGCCCTATAGATGGTCTAGGTCAGTGCTTTCAGAAGGAATTCATACCTCTTACTGTTTGCCCTATAGATGGTCTAGGTCAGTGCTTTCAGAAGGTATTCATAACTCTTCCCGTTTGTTTGCCCTATAGATGGTCTAGGTCAGTGCTTTCAGAAGGAATTCATACCTCTTCTCGTTTGCCCTATAGATGGTCTAGGTCAGTGCTTACAGAAGGTATTCATACCTTTTCCCGTTTGCCTTATAGATGGTCTAGGTCAGTGCTTTCAGAAGGAATTCATACCTCTTACTGTTTGCCCTATAGATGGTCCAGGTCAGTGCTTTCAGAAGGAATTCATACCTCTTCCCGTATGCCCTATAGATGGTCTAGGTCAGTGCTTTCAGAAGGTATTCATACCTCTTCCCGTTTGCCCTATATATGGTCTAGGTCAGTGCTTTCAGAAGGAATTCACACCTCTTACCGTTTGCCCTATAGATGGTCTAGGTCAGTGCTTTCAGAAGGAATTCATACCTCTTCTCGTTTGCCCTATAGATGGTCTAGGTCAGTGCTTTCAGAAGGAATTCATACCTCTTCTCGTTTGCCCTATAGATGGTCTAGTTCAGTGCTTTTAGAAGGAATTCATACCTCTTCCCGTTTGCCCTATAGATGGTCTAGGTCAGTGCTTTCAGAAGGAATTCATACCTCTTACTGTTTGCCCTATAGATGGTCTAGGTCAGTGCTTTCAGAAGGAATTCATACCTCTTACTGTTTGCCCTATAGATGGTCTAGGTCAGTGCCTTCAGGAGGAATTCATACCTCTTACTGTTTGCCCTATAGATGGTCTAGGTCAGTGCTTTCAGAAGGAATTCATACCTCTTACTGTTTGCCCTATAGATGGTCTAGGTCAGTGCTTTCAGAAGGAATTCATACCTCTTACTGTTTGCCCTATAGATGGTCTAGGTCAGTGCATTCAGAAGGAATTCATACCTCTTACTGTTTGCCCTATAGATGGTCTAGGTCAGTGCTTTCAGAAGGAATTCATACCTCTTACTGTTTGCCCTATAGATGGTCTAGGTCAGTGCTTTCAGAAGGTATTCATAACTCTTCCCGTTTGTTTGCCCTATAGATGGTCTAGGTCAGTGCTTTCAGAAGGAATTCATACCTCTTACTGTTTGCCCTGTAGATGGTCTAGGTCAGTGCTTTCAGAAGGAATTCACACCTCTTACCGTTTGCCCTATAGATGGTCTAGGTCAGTGCTTTCAGAAGGAATTCATACCTCTTCTCCTTTGCCCTATAGATGGTCTAGGTCAGTGCTTTCAGAAGGAATTCATACCTCTTCCCGTTTGCCCTATAGATGGTCTAGTTCAGTGCTTTTAGAAGGATTCATACCTCTTCCCGTTTGCCCTATAGATGGTCTAGGTCAGTGCTTTCAGAAGGAATTCATACCTCTTACTGTTTGCCCTATAGATGGTCTAGGTCAGTGCTTTCAGAAGGAATTCATACCTCTTACTGTTTGCCCTATAGATGGTCTAGGTCAGTGCCTTCAGGAGGAATTCATACCTCTTACTGTTTGCCCTATAGATGGTCTAGGTCAGTGCTTTCAGAAGGAATTCATACCTCTTACTGTTTGCCCTATAGATGGTCTAGGTCAGTGCTTTCAGAAGAAATTCATACCTCCTACTGTTTGCCCTATAGATGGTCTAGGTCAGTGCTTTCAGAAGGAATTCATACCTCTTACTGTTTGCCCTATAGATGGTCTAGGTCAGTGCTTTCAGAAGGTATTCATACCTCTTCCCGTTTGCCCTATAGATGGTCTAGGTCAGTGCTTTCAGAAGGAATTCATACCTCTTACTGTTTGCCCTATAGATGGTCCAGGTCAGTGCTTTCAGAAGGAATTCATACCTCTTCCCGTTTGCCCTATAGATGGTCTAGGTCAGTGCTTTCAGAAGGTATTCATACCTCTTCCCGTTTGCCCTATATATGGTCTAGCTCAGTGCTTTCAGAAGGAATTCTTACCTCTTACTGTTTGCCCTATAGATGGTCTAGGTCAGTGCTTTCAGAAGGAATTCATATCTCTTCCCGTTTGCCCTATAGATGGTATAGGTCAGAGCTTTCAGAAGGAATTCATACCTCTTACCGTTTGCCCTATAGATGGTCTAGTTCAGTGCTTTCAGAAGGAATTCATACCTCTTCCCGTTTGCCCTATAGATGGTCTAGTTCAGTGCTTTCAGAAGGAATTCATACCTCTTCCCGTTTGCCCTATAGATGGTCTAGGTCAGTGCTTTCAGAAGGAATTCATACCTCTTACTGTTTGCCCTATAGATGGTCTAGGTCAGTGCTTTCAGAAGGAATTCATACCTCTTCCCGTTTGCCCTATAGATGGTCTAAATCAGTGCTTTTAGAAGGTATTCATACCTCTAACCCTTGCCCTATAGATGGTCTAGGTCAGTGCTTTCAGAAGGTATTCATATATCTTCCCGTTTGCCCTATAGATGGTCTAGGTCAGTGCTTTCAGAAGGAATTCATACCTCTTACCCTTTGCCCTATAGATGGTCTAGGTCAGTGCTTTCAGAAGGAATTCATACCTCTTCCCGTTTGCCCTATAGATGGTCTAGTTCAGTGCTTTCAGAAGGAATTCATACCTCTTCCTGTTTGCCCTATAGATGGTCTAGGTCAGTGCTTTCAGAAGGAATTCATACCTCTTACTGTTTGCCCTATAGATGGTCTAGGTCAGTGCTTTCAGAAGGTATTCATATCTCTTAACGTTTGCCCTATAGATGGTCTAGGTCAGTGCTTTCAGAAGGAATTTATACCTCTTCCCGTTTGCCCTATAGATGGTCTAGGTCAGTGCTTTCAGAAGGTATTCATATCTCTTTCCGTTTGCCCTATAGATGGTCTAGGTCAGTGCTTTCAGAAGGTATTCATACCTCTTAATGTTTGCCCTGTAGATGGTCTAGGTCAGTGCTTTCAGAAGGTATTCATACCTCTTACTGTTTGCCCTATAGATGGTCTAGGTCAGTGTTTTCAGAAGGTATTCATACCTCTTACTGTTTGCCCTATAGATGGTCTAGGTCAGTGCTTTCAGAAGGTATTCATATCTCTTACCGTTTGCCCTATAGATGGTCTAGGTCAGTGCTTTCAGAAGGAATTCATACCTCTTCCCGTTTGCCCTATAGATGGTCTAGGTCAGTGCTTTCAGAAGGTATTCATATCTCTTTCCGTTTGCCCTATAGATGGTCTAGGTCAGTGCTTTCAGAAGGTATTCATATCTCTTACCGTTTGCCCTATAGATGGTCTAGGTCAGTGCTTTCAGAAGGTATTCATATCTCTTCCCGTTTGCCCTATAGATGGTCTAGGTCAGTGCTTTCAGAAGTTATTCATATCTCTTACCGTTTGCCCTGTAGATGGTCTAGGTCAGTGCTTTCAGAAGGTATTCATATCTCTTACCGTTTGCCCTGTAGATGGTCTAGGTCAGTGCTTTCAGAAGGTATTCATACCTCTTACTGTTTGCCCTCTAGATGGTCTAGGTCAGTGCTTTCAGAAGGTATTCATACCTCTTACTGTTTGCCCTATAGATGGTCTAGGTCAGTGCTTTCAGAAGGTATTCATACCTCTTACTGTTTGCCCTATAGATGGTCTAGGTCAGTGCTTTCAGAAGGAATTCATACCTCTTCCCGTTTGCCCTATAGATGGTCTAGGTCAGTGTTTTTAGAAGGTATGCATACCTCTTACTGTTTGCCCTATAGATGGTCTAGGTCAGTGCTTTTAGAAGTTATTCATACCTCTTCGCGTTTGCCCTATAGATGGTCTAAATCAGTGCTTTTAGAAGGTATTCATACCTCTTACTGTTTGCCCTATAGATGGTCTAGGTCAGTGCTTTTAGAAGGTATTCATACCTCTTCCCGTTTGCTCTTATAGACGGTCTAAATCAGTGCTTTTAGAAGGTATTCATACCTCTTACTGTTTGTCCTATGGATGGTCTAGGTCAGTGCTTTCAGAAGGTATTCATATCTCTTCCCGTTTGCCCTATAGATGGTCTAGGTCAGTGCTTTCAGAAGGAATTCATACCTCTTACTGGTTGCCCTATAGATGGTCTAGGTCAGTGCTTTCAGAAGGAATTCATACCTCTTACTGTTTGCCCTATAGATGGTCTAGGTCAGTGCTTTCAGAAGGAATTCATACCTCCTACCGTTTGCCTATAGATGGTCTAGGTCAGTGCTTTCAGAAGGAATTCATATCTCTTACTGTTTGCCCTATAGATGGTCTAGGTCAGTGGTTTCAGAAGGTATTCATACCTCTTCCCGTTTGCCCTATAGATGGTCTAGGTCAGTGCTTTCAGAAGGAATTCATACCTCTTCCCGTTTGCCCTATAGACGACCTAGGTCAGTGCTTTCAGAAGGAATTCATACCTCTTCTCGTTTGCCCTATAGATGGTCTAGGTCAGTGCTTTCAGAAGGTAATCATACCTCTTCCCGTTTGCCCTATAGATGGTCTAGGTCAGTGCATTCAGAAGGAATTCATACCTCTTACTGTTTGCCCTATAGATGGTCTAGGTCAGTGCTTTCAGAAGGAATTCATACCTCTTACTGTTTGCCCTATAGATGGTCTAGGTCAGTGCTTTCAGAAGGAATTCATACCTCTTCCCATTTGCCCTATAGATGGTCTAGGTCAGTGCTTTCAGAAGGTATTCATACCTCTTCCCGTTTGCCCTATAGATGGTCTAGGTCAGTGCTTTCAGAAGGAATTCATACCTCTTACTGTTTCCCCTATTGATGGTCTAGGTCAGTGCTTTCAGAAGGAATTCATACCTCTTCCCGTTTGCCCTATAGATGGTCTAGGTCAGTGCTTTCAGAAGGAATTCATACCTCTTACCGTTTGCCCTATAGATGGTCTAGGTCAGTGCTTTCAGAAGGAATTCATACCTCTTCCCGTTTGCCCTATAGATGGTCTAGGTCAGTGCTTTCAGAAGGTATTCATATCTCTTTCCGTTTGCCCTATAGATGGTCTAGGTCAGTGCTTTCAGAAGGTATTCATATCACTTACCGTTTGCCCTATAGATGGTCTAGGTCAGTGCTTTCAGAAGGTATTCATATCTCTTCCCGTTTGCCCTATAGATGGTCTAGGTCAGTGCTTTCAGAAGGTATTCATACTTCTTACTGTTTGCCCTGTAGATGGTCTAGGTCAGTGCTTTCAGAAGGTATTCATACCTCTTACTGTTTGCCCTATAGATGGTCTAGGTCAGTGCTTTCAGAAGGTATTCATACCTCTTACTGTTTGCCCTATAGATGGTCTAGGTCAGTGCTTTCAGAAGGAATTCATACCTCTTCCCGTTTGCCCTATAGATGGTCTAGGTCAGTGCTTTTAGAAGGTATTCATACCTCTTCCCGTTTGCCCTATAGATGGTCTAAATCAGTGCTTTTAGAAGGTATTCATACCTCTTCCCGTTTGCCCTATAGACGTTCTAAATCAGTGCTTTTAGAAGGTATTCATACCTCTTACTGTTTGCCCTATAGATGGTCTAGGTCAGTGCTTTCAGAAGGTATTCATATCTCTTCCCGTTTGCCCTATAGATGGTCTAGGTCAGTGCTTTCAGAAGGAATTCATACCTCTTACTGTTTGCCCTATAGATGGTCTAGGTCAGTGCTTTCAGAAGGAATTCATACCTCTTACTGTTTGCCCTATAGATGGTCTAGGTCAGTGCTTTCAGAAGGAATTCATACCTCTTCCCGTTTGCCCTATAGATGGTCTAGGTCAGTGCTTTCAGAAGGTATTCATATCTCTTTCCGTTTGCCCTATAGATGGTCTAGGTCAGTGCTTTCAGAAGGAATTCATACCTCTTCCCGTTTGCCCTATAGATGGTCTAGGTCAGTGCTTTCAGAAGGAATTCATACCTCTTACCTTTTGCCCTATAGATGGTCTAGGTCAGTGCTTTCAGAAGGAATTCATACCTCTTCCCGTTTGCCCTATAGATGGTCTAGGTCAGTGCTTTCACAAGGTATTCATATCTCTTTCCGTTTGCCCTAAAGATGGTCTAGGTCAGTGCTTTCAGAAGGTATTCATATCTCTTCCCGTTTGCCCTATAGATGGTCTAGGTCAGTGCTTTTAGAAGGTATTCATACCTCTTACTGTTTGCCCTATACATGGTCTAGGTCAGTGCTTTCAGAAGGTATTCATATCTCTTTCCGTTTGCCCTATAGATGGTCTAGGTCAGTGCTTTCAGAAGGTATTCATATCTCTTCCCGTTTGCCCTATAGATGGTCTAGGTCAGTGCTTTCAGAAGGTATTCATACCTCTTACTGTTTGCCCTGTAGATGGTCTAGGTCAGTGCTTTCAGAAGGTATTCATACCTCTTACTGTTTGCTGCCCTCTAGATGGTCTAGGTCAGTGCTTTCAGAAGGTATTCATACCTCTTACTGTTTGCCCTATAGATGGTCTAGGTCAGTGCTTTCAGAAGGTATTCATACCTCTTACTGTTTGCCCTATAGATGGTCTAGGTCAGTGCTTTCAGAAGGAATTCATACCTCTTCCGTTTGCCCTATAGATGGTCTAGGTCAGTGCTTTTAGAAGGTATTCATACATCTTACTGTTTTCCCTATAGATGATCTAGGTCAGTGCTTTTAGAAGGTATTCATACCTCTTCCCGTTTGCCCTATAGACGGTCTAAATCAGTGCTTTTAGAAGGCATTCATACCTCTTACTGTTTGCCCTATAGATGGTCTAGGTCAGTGCTTTCAGAAGGTATTCATATCTCTTCCCGTTTGCCCTACAGATGGTCTAGGTCAGTGCTTTCAGAAGGAATTCATACCTCTTACTGTTTGCCCTATAGATGGTCTAGGTCAGTGCTTTCAGAAGGAATTCATACCTCTTACTGTTTGCCCTATAGATGGTCTAGGTCAGTGCTTTCAGAAGGAATTCATACCTCTTACTGTTTGCCCTATAGATGGTCTAGGTCAGTGCTTTCAGAAGGAATTCATACCTCTTCCCGTTTGCCCTATAGATGGTCTAGGTCAGTGCTTTCACAAGGTATTCATATCTCTTTCCGTTTGCCCTAAAGATGGTCTAGGTCAGTGCTTTCAGAAGGTATTCATATCTCTTCCCGTTTGCCCTATAGATGGTCTAGGTCAGTGCTTTTAGAAGGTATTCATACATCTTACTGTTTTCCCTATAGATGATCTAGGTCAGTGCTTTTAGAAGGTATTCATACCTCTTCCCGTTTGCCCTATAGACGGTCTAAATCAGTGCTTTTAGAAGGCATTCATACCTCTTACTGTTTGCCCTATAGATGGTCTAGGTCAGTGCTTTCAGAAGGTATTCATATCTCTTGTTTGCCCTACAGATGGTCTAGGTCAGTGCTTTCAGAAGGAATTCATACCTCTTACTGTTTGCCCTATAGATGGTCTAGGTCAGTGCTTTCAGAAGGAATTCATACCTCTTACTGTTTGCCCTATAGATGGTCTAGGTCAGTGCTTTCAGAAGGAATTCATACCTCTTACCTTTTGCCCTATAGATGGTCTAGGTCAGTGCTTTCAGAAGGAATTCATACCTCTTCCCGTTTGCCCTATAGATGGTCTAGGTCAGTGCTTTCACAAGGTATTCATATCTCTTTCCGTTTGCCCTAAAGATGGTCTAGGTCAGTGCTTTCAGAAGGTATTCATATCTCTTCCCGTTTGCCCTATAGATGGTCTAGGTCAGTGCTTTTAGAAGGTATTCATACCTCTTACTGTTTGCCCTATACATGGTCTAGGTCAGTGCTTTCAGAAGGTATTCATATCTCTTTCCGTTTGCCCTATAGATGGTCTAGGTCAGTGCTTTCAGAAGGTATTCATATCTCTTCCCGTTTGCCCTATAGATGGTCTAGGTCAGTGCTTTCAGAAGGTATTCATACCTCTTACTGTTTGCCCTGTAGATGGTCTAGGTCAGTGCTTTCAGAAGGTATTCATACCTCTTACTGTTTGCCCTCTAGATGGTCTAGGTCAGTGCTTTCAGAAGGTATTCATACCTCTTACTGTTTGCCCTATAGATGGTCTAGGTCAGTGCTTTCAGAAGGTATTCATACCTCTTACTGTTTGCCCTATAGATGGTCTAGGTCAGTGCTTTCAGAAGGAATTCATACCTCTTCCCGTTTGCCCTATAGATGGTCTAGGTCAGTGCTTTTAGAAGGTATTCATACATCTTACTGTTTTCCCTATAGATGATCTAGGTCAGTGCTTTTAGAAGGTATTCATACCTCTTCCCGTTTGCCCTATAGACGGTATAAATCAGTGCTTTTAGAAGGCATTCATACCTCTTACTGTTTGCCCTATAGATGGTCTAGGTCAGTGCTTTCAGAAGGTATTCATATCTCTTCCCGTTTGCCCTACAGATGGTCTAGGTCAGTGCTTTCAGAAGGAATTCATACCTCTTACTGTTTGCCCTATAGATGGTCTAGGTCAGTGCTTTCAGAAGGAATTCATACCTCTTACTGTTTGCCCTATAGATGGTCTAGGTCAGTGCTTTCAGAAGGAATTCATACCTCTTCCCGTTTGCCCTATAGATGGTCTAGGTCAGTGCTTTCAGAAGGTATTCATATCTCTTCCCGTTTGCCCTATAGATGGTCTAGGTCAGTGCTTTCAGAAGGAATTCATACCTCTTCCCGTTTGCCCTATAGATGGTCTAGGTCAGTGCTTTCAGAAGGAATTCATACCTCTTACCGTTTGCCCTATAGATGGTCTAGGTCAGTGCTTTCAGAAGGAATTCATACCTCTTCCCGTTTGCCCTATAGATGGTCTAGGTCAGTGCTTTCAGAAGGTATTCATATCTCTTTCCGTTTGCCCTAAAGATGGTCTAGGTCAGTGCTTTCAGAAGGTATTCATATCTCTTCCCGTTTGCCCTATAGATGGTCTAGGTCAGTGCTTTCAGAAGGTATTCATACCTCTGACTGTTTGCCCTGTAGATGGTCTAGGTCAGTGCTTTCAGAAGGTATTCATACCTCTTACTGTTTGCCCTCTAGATGGTCTAGGTCAGTGCTTTCAGAAGGTATTCATACCTCTTACTGTTTGCCCTATAGATGGTCTAGGTCAGTGCTTTCAGAAGGTATTCATACCTCTTACTGTTTGCCCTATAGATGGTCTAGGTCAGTGCTTTCAGAAGGTATTCATATCTCTTCCCGTTTGCCCTATAGATGGTCTAGGTCAGTGCTTTCAGAAGGAATTCATACCTCTTACTGTTTGCCCTATAGATGGTCTAGGTCAGTGCTTTCAGAAGGAATTCATACCTCTTACTGTTTGCCCTATAGATGGTCTAGGTCAGTGCTTTCAGAAGGAATTCATACCTCTTCCCGTTTGCCCTATAGATGGTCTAGGTCAGTGCTTTCAGAAGGTATTCATATCTCTTTCCGTTTGCCCTATAGATGGTCTAGGTCAGTGCTTTCAGAAGGAATTCATACCTCTTCCCGTTTGCCCTATAGATGGTCTAGGTCATTGCTTTCAGAAGGAATTCATACCTCTTACCGTTTGCCCTATAGATGGTCTAGGTCAGTGCTTTCAGAAGGAATTCATACCTCTTCCTGTTTGCCCTATAGATGGTCTAGGTCAGTGCTTTCAGAAGGTATTCATATCTCTTTCCGTTTGCCCTATAGATGGTGTAGGTCAGTGCTTTCAGAAGGTATTCATATCACTTACCGTTTGCCCTATAGATGGTCTAGGTCAGTGCTTTCAGAAGGTATTCATATCTCTTCCCGTTTGCCCTATAGATGGTCTAGGTCAGTGCTTTCAGAAGGTATTCATACCTCTTACTGTTTGCCCTGTAGATGGTCTAGGTCAGTGCTTTCAGAAGGTATTCATACCTCTTACTGTTTGCCCTCTAGATGGTCTAGGTCAGTGCTTTCAGAAGGTATTCATACCTCTTACTGTTTGCCCTATAGATGGTCTAGGTCAGTGCTTTCAGAAGGTATTCATACCTCTTACTGTTTGCCCTATAGATGGTCTAGGTCAGTGCTTTCAGAAGGAATTCATACCTCTTCCCGTTTGCCCTATAGATGGTCTAGGTCAGTGCTTTTAGAAGGTATTCATACCTCTTACTGTTTTTTCCCTATAGATGGTCTAGGTCAGTGCTTTTACAAGGTATTCATACCTCTTCCAGTTTGCCCTTAGACGGTCTAAATCAGTGCTTTTAGAAGGTATTCATACCTCTTACTGTTTGCCCTATAGATGGTCTAGGTCAGTGCTTTCAGAAGGTATTCATACCTCTTCCCGTTTGCCCTATAGATGGTCTAGGTCAGTGCTTTCAGAAGGTATTCATACCTCTTACTGTTTGCCCTCTAGATGGTCTAGGTCAGTGCTTTCAGAAGGTATTCATACCTCTTACTGTTTGCCCTATAGATGGTCTAGGTCAGTGCTTTCAGAAGGTATTCATACCTCTTACTGTTTGCCCTATAGATGGTCTAGGTCAGTGCTTTCAGAAGGAATTCATACCTCTTCCCGTTTGCCCTATAGATGGTCTAGGTCAGTGCTTTTAGAAGGTATTCATACCTCTTACTGTTTTCCCTATAGATGGTCTAGGTCAGTGCTTTTACAAGGTATTCATACCTCTTCCCGTTTGCCCTATAGACGGTCTAAATCAGTGCTTTTAGAAGGTATTCATACCTCTTACTGTTTGCCCTGTAGATGGTCTAGGTCAGTGCTTTCAGAAGGTATTCATACCTCTTACTGTTTGCCCTGTAGATGGTCTAGGTCAGTGCTTTCAGAAGGTATTCATACCTCTTACTGTTTGCCCTCTAGATGGTCTAGGTCAGTGCTTTCAGAAGGTATTCATACCTCTTACTGTTTGCCCTATAGATGGTCTAGGTCAGTGCTTTCAGAAGGTATTCATACCTCTTACTGTTTGCCCTATAGATGGTCTAGGTCAGTGCTTTCAGAAGGAATTCATACCTCTTCCCGTTTGCCCTATAGATGGTCTAGGTCAGTGCTTTTAGAAGGTATTCATACCTCTTACTGTTTTCCCTATAGATGGTCTAGGTCAGTGCTTTTAGAAGGTATTCATACCTCTTCCCGTTTGCCCTATAGACGGTCTAAATCAGTGCTTTTAGAAGGTATTCATACCTCTTACTGTTTGCCCTATAGATGGTCTAGGTCAGTGCTTTCAGAAGGTATTCATATCTCTTCCCGTTTGCCCTATAGATGGTCTAGGTCAGTGCTTTCAGAAGGAATTCATACCTCTTACTGTTTGCCCTATAGATGGTCTAGGTCAGTGCTTTCAGAAGGAATTCATACCTCTTCCCGTTTGCCCTATAGATGGTCTAGGTCAGTGCTTTCAGAAGGTATTCATATCTCTTTCCGTTTGCCCTATAGATGGTCTAGGTCAGTGCTTTCAGAAGGAATTCATACCTCTTCCCGTTTGCCCTATAGATGGTCTAGGTCAGTGCTTTCAGAAGGAATTCATACCTCTTACCGTTTGCCCTATAGATGGTCTAGGTCAGTGCTTTCAGAAGGAATTCATACCTCTTCCCGTTTGCCCTATAGATGGTCTAGGTCAGTGCTTTCAGAAGGTATTCATATCTCTTTCCGTTTGCCCTATAGATGGTCTAGGTCAGTGCTTTCAGAAGGTATTCATATCACTTACCGTTTGCCCTATAGATGGTCTAGGTCAGTGCTTTCAGAAGGTATTCATACCTCTTACTGTTTGCCCTGTAGATGGTCTAGGTCAGTGCTTTCAGAAGGTATTCATACCTCTTCCCGTTTGCCCTATAGACGGTCTAAATCAGTGCTTTTAGAAGGTATTCATACCTCTTACTGTTTGCCCTATAGATGGTATAGGTCAGTGCTTTCAGAAGGTATTCATATCTCTTCCCGTTTGCCCTATAGATGGTCTAGGTCAGTGCTTTCAGAAGGAATTCATACCTTCTACTGTTTGCCCTATAGATGGTCTAGGTCAGTGCTTTCAGAAGGAATTCATACCTCTTACTGTTTGCCCTATAGATGGTCTAGGTCAGTGCTTTCAGAAGGAATTCATACCTCTTCCCGTTTGCCCTATAGATGGTCTAGGTCAGTGCTTTCAGAAGGTATTCATATCTCTTTCCGTTTGCCCTATAGATGGTCTAGGTCAGTGCTTTCAGAAGGTATTCATATCTCTTACCGTTTGCCCTGTAGATGGTCTAGGTCAGTGCTTTCAGAAGGTATTCATATCACTTACCGTTTGCCCTGTAGATGGTCTAGGTCAGTGCTTTCAGAAGGTATTCATATCTCTTCCCGTTTGCCCTATAGATGGTCTAGGTCAGTGCTTTCAGAAGGTATTCATACCTCTTACTGTTTGCCCTGTAGATGGTCTAGGTCAGTGCTTTCAGAAGGTATTCATACCTCTTACTGTTTGCCCTCTAGATGGTCTAGGTCAGTGCTTTCAGAAGGTATTCATACCTCTTACTGTTTGCCCTATAGATGGTCTAGGTTAGTGCTTTCAGAAGGTATTCATATCTCTTCCCGTTTGCCCTATAGATGGTCTAGGTCAGTGCTTTCAGAAGGAATTCATACCTCTTACTGTTTGCACTATAGATGGTCTAGGTCAGTGCTTTCAGAAGGAATTCATACCTCTTACTGTTTGCCCTATAGATGGTCTAGGTCAGTGCTTTCAGAAGGAATTCATACCTCTTACTGTTTGCCCTATAGATGGTCTAGGTTAGTGCTTTCAGAAGGAATTCATACCTCCTACTGTTTGCCTATAGATGGTCTAGGTCAGTGCTTTCAGAAGGAATTCATACCTCTTACTGTTTGCCCTATAGATGGTCTAGGTCAGTGGTTTCAGAAGGTATTCATACCTCTTCCCGTTTGCTCTATAGATGGTCTAGGTCAGTGCTTTCAGAAGGAATTCATACCTCTTACTGTTTGCCCTGTAGATGGTCTAGGTCAGTGCTTTCAGAAGGAATTCATACCTCTTCTCGTTTGCCCTATAGATGGTCTAGGTCAGTGCTTTCAGAAGGTATTCATACCTCTTCCCGTTTGCCCTATAGATGGTCTAGGTCAGTGCTTTCAGAAGGAATTCATACCTATTACTGTTTGCCCTATAGATTGTCTAGTTCAGTGCTTTCAGAAGGAATTCATACCTCTTCCTGTTTGCCCTATAGATGGTCTAAATCAGTGCTTTTAGAAGGTATTCATACCTCTTACCGTTTGCCCTATAGATGGTCTAGGTCAGTGCTTTCAGAAGGTATTCATATCTCTTCCCGTTTGCCCTATACATGGTCTAGGTCAGTGCTTTCAGAAGGTATTCATATCTCTTACCGTTTGCCCTATAGATGGTCTAGGTCAGTGCTTTCAGAAGGTATTCATACCTCTTCCCGTTTGCCCTATAGATGGTCTAGGTCAGTGCTTTCAGAAGGTATTCATATCTCTTTCCGTTTGCCCTATAGATGGTCTAGGTCAGTGCTTTCAGAAGGTATTCATATCTCTTACCGTTTGCCCTGTAGATGGTCTAGGTCAGTGCTTTCAGAAGGTATTCATATCTCTTCCCGTTTGCCCTATAGATGGTCTAGGTCAGTGCTTTCAGAAGGTATTCATACCTCTTACTGTTTGCCCTATAGATGGTCTAGGTCAGTGCTTTCAGAAGGTATTCATACCTCTTACTATTTGCCCTATAGATGGTCTAGGTCAGTGCTTTCAGAAGGAATTCATACCTCTTCCCGTTTGCCCTATAGATGGTCTAGGTCAGTGCTTTTAGAAGGTATTCATACCTCTTACTGTTTGCCCTATAGATGGTCTAGGTCAGTGCTTTCAGAAGGTATTCATATCTCTTTCCGTTTGCCCTATAGATGGTCTAGGTTAGTGCTTTCAGAAGGAATTCATACCTCCTACTGTTTGCCTATAGATGGTCTAGGTCAGTGCTTTCAGAAGGAATTCATACCTCTTACTGTTTGCCCTATAGATGGTCTAGGTCAGTGGTTTCAGAAGGTATTCATACCTCTTCCCGTTTGCTCTATAGATGGTCTAGGTCAGTGCTTTCAGAAGGAATTCATACCTCTTACTGTTTGCCCTGTAGATGGTCTAGGTCAGTGCTTTCAGAAGGAATTCATACCTCTTCTCGTTTGCCCTATAGATGGTCTAGGTCAGTGCTTTCAGAAGGTATTCATACCTCTTCCCGTTTGCCCTATAGATGGTCTAGGTCAGTGCTTTCAGAAGGAATTCATACCTATTACTGTTTGCCCTATAGATTGTCTAGTTCAGTGCTTTCAGAAGGAATTCATACCTCTTCCTGTTTGCCCTATAGATGGTCTAAATCAGTGCTTTTAGAAGGTATTCATACCTCTTACCCTTTGCCCTATAGATGGTCTAGGTCAGTGCTTTCAGAAGGTATTCATATCTCTTCCCGTTTGCCCTATACATGGTCTAGGTCAGTGCTTTCAGAAGGTATTCATATCTCTTACCGTTTGCCCTATAGATGGTCTAGGTCAGTGCTTTCAGAAGGAATTCATACCTCTTCCCGTTTGCCCTATAGATGGTCTAGGTCAGTGCTTTCAGAAGGTATTCATATCTCTTTCCGTTTGCCCTATAGATGGTCTAGGTCAGTGCTTTCAGAAGGTATTCATATCTCTTACCGTTTGCCCTGTAGATGGTCTAGGTCAGTGCTTTCAGAAGGTATTCATATCTCTTCCCGTTTGCCCTATAGATGGTCTAGGTCAGTGCTTTCAGAAGGTATTCATACCTCTTACTGTTTGCCCTATAGATGGTCTAGGTCAGTGCTTTCAGAAGGTATTCATACCTCTTACTATTTGCCCTATAGATGGTCTAGGTCAGTGCTTTCAGAAGGAATTCATACCTCTTCCCGTTTGCCCTATAGATGGTCTAGGTCAGTGCTTTTAGAAGGTATTCATACCTCTTACTGTTTGCCCTATAGATGGTCTAGGTCAGTGCTTTCAGAAGGTATTCATATCTCTTTCCGTTTGCCCTATAGATGGTCTAGGTCAGTGCTTTCAGAAGGTATTCATACCTCTTACTGTTTGCCCTGTAGATGGTCTAGGTCAGTGCTTTCAGAAGGTATTCATACCTCTTACTGTTTGCCCTATAGATGGTCTAGGTCAGTGCTTTCAGAAGGTATTCATATCTCTTCCCGTTTGCCCTATAGATGGTCTAGGTCAGTGCTTTCAGAAGGTATTCATATCTCTTTCCGTTTGCCCTATAGATGGTCTAGGTCAGTGCTTTCAGAAGGTATTCATATCTCTTACCGTTTGCCCTGTAGATGGTCTAGGTCAGTGCTTTCAGAAGGTATTCATATCTCTTACCGTTTGCCCTGTAGATGGTCTAGGTCAGTGCTTTCAGAAGGTATTCATATCTCTTCCCGTTTGCCCTATAGATGGTCTAGGTCAGTGCTTTCAGAAGGTATTCATACCTCTTACTGTTTGCCCTGTAGATGGTCTAGGTCAGTGCTTTCAGAAGGTATTCATACCTCTTACTGTTTGCCCTCTAGATGGTCTAGGTCAGTGCTTTCAGAAGGTATTCATACCTCTTACTGTTTGCCATATAGATGGTCTAGGTCAGTGCTTTCAGAAGGTATTCATACCTCTTACTGTTTGCCCTATAGATGGTCTAGGTCAGTGCTTTCAGAAGGAATTCATACCTCTTCCCGTTTGCCCTATAGATGGTCTAGGTCAGTGCTTTTAGAAGGTATTCATACCTCTTCCCGTTTGCTCTTATAGACGGTCTAAATCAGTGCTTTTAGAAGGTATTCATACCTCTTACTGTTTGCCCTATAGATGGTCTAGGTCAGTGCTTTCAGAAGGTATTCATATCTCTTCCCGTTTGCCCTATAGATGGTCTAGGTCAGTGCTTTCAGAAGGTATTCATATCTCTTACCGTTTGCCCTATAGATGGTCTAGGTCAGTGCTTTCAGAAGGAATTCATACCTCTTCCCGTTTGCCCTATAGATGGTCTAGGTCAATGCTTTCAGAAGGTATTCATATCTCTTTCCGTTTGCCCTATAGATGGTCTAGGTCAGTGCTTTCAGAAGGTATTCATATCTCTTACCGTTTGCCCTGTAGATGGTCTAGGTCAGTGCTTTCAGAAGGTATTCATATCTCTTCCCGTTTGCCCTATAGATGGTCTAGGTCAGTGCTTTCAGAAGGTATTCATACGTCTTACTGTTTGCCCTGTAGATGGTCTAGGTCAGTGCTTTCAGAAGGTATTCATACCTCTTACTGTTTGCCCTATAGATGGTCTAGGTCAGTGCTTTCAGAAGGTATTCATACCTCTTACTGTTTTCCCTATAGATGGTCTAGGTCAGTGCTTTCAGAAGGAATTCATACCTCTTCCCGTTTGCCCTATAGATGGTCTAGGTCAGTGCTTTTAGAAGGAATTCATACCTCTTCCCGTTTGCCCTATAGACGGTCTAAATCAGTGCTTTTAGAAGGTATTCATACCTCTTACTGTTTGCCCTATAGATGGTCTAGGTCAGTGCTTTCAGAAGGTATTCATATCTCTTCCCGTTTGCCATATAGATGGTCTAGGTCAGTGCTTTCAGAAGGTATTCATATCTCTTACCGTTTGCCCTATAGATGGTCTAGGTCAGTGCTTTTAGAAGGAATTCATACCTCTTCCCGTTTGCCCTATAGACGGTATAAATCAGTGCTTTTAGAAGGTATTCATACCTCTTGACTTTTTCCACATGTTGTTGTGTTACGGCCTGAATTTAAAATGGATTACATTTAGATTTGTTTTGGTCACTGGCCTACACACAATACTCCATAATGACATCACAATACCCCATAATGACATCACAATACCCATAATGACACCATAATGACATCACAATACCCCATAATGACATCACAATACCCCATAATGTCAAAATGTCAAAAAGGCAAGCATAAAAGGTGATTAGGTTGCATTGGGATCACAGTAGCCTTTACAAATTCCTGGCGCCATATTTTAGATTCAAATTCTCAAAACATGAGAAATTCTCTTTCTTCTTTTTTCATCTTCCTGAGCCTGAGTATTGGGTGAAAGGGGAGGGGGGGGGGGATGGAGGAGTCATCTAACCACCAGCTAGCCAGCCTCGTGGGCTAGGAGCCAGTGTCCAGACCCCAGCACAGGCTCTCTCTCCCGGGGAGTGGAGCCAGGAGCGCATACCAACAGGCCAGAGAGCCAAAGAGGCATCTGTCTCCATCCTCCCTGTTTCTGTGCTATTTCTTAACAGGGGCTGTCCCCTGACATGCAGGGTTGACAGAAGCTCCCAGCCACAACCTCTCTCCTCTGTAACATATGTAAAGGGGTTCTAGGCATTGGCAAACACTTCATCTCTCGTGGATTTTTACATAAACATCAATTGTAATCAAGCGTCAAACAAAATCAAGGCAGATTTTAGTTCTGGATTAACCCGAGATTAGCCAACCCTAATGCTAGGTTCTGAATGGAAGTGGGATTGTCATGGTAGAGGAATTGTCATGGAAGTGGGATTGGTATGGTATGGTAGTGGGATTGGCAAGGTATTGGGATTGACATTGTAGTGGGATTGACATGGTTGTGGGATTGACATTGTAGTGGGATTGACATGGTAGTGGGATTGACATGGTTGTGGGATTATTATGGTTGTGGGATTGACATGGTTGTGGGATTATTATGGTCGTGGGATTGACATGGTTGTGGGATTGACATGGTTGTGGGATTGACATGGTTGTGGGATTATTATGGTTGTGGGATTGACATGGTTGGGGGATTGACATGGTTGTGGGATTATTATGGTCGTGGGATTGACATGGTTGTGGGATTGACATGGTTGTGGGATTGATATGGTTGTGGGATTGACATGGTAGTGGGATTGACATGGTTGTGGAATTGACATGGTTGTGGGATTGACATGGTTGTGGGATTGACATGGTTGTGGGATTGACATGGTTGTGGGATTGACATGGTTGTGGGATTATTATGGTCATGGGATTGACATGGTTGTGGGATTGACATGGTTGTGGGATTGACATGGTTGTGGGATTATTATGGTCGTGGGATTGACATGGTTGTGGGATTAACATGGTTGTGGGATTGACATGGTTGTGGGATTGACATGGTTGTGGGATTATTATGGTTGTGGGATTGACATGGTTGTGGGATGGATATGGTCATGGGATTGACTTGATATGTGGGATTGACATGGTAGTGGGATTGACATGGATGTGGGATTGACATGGTTGTGGGATTGACATGGTTGTGGGATTGACATGGTTGTGGGATTGATATGGTCGTGGGATTGACATGATATGATTGTGTATCTCATATGTTGGTGAAGAGACAGCTGGATTTCAACATGATGAATTGAAACCTAGAACCTTACCTCAATCATGATTTATTAAAAAGATCTAATCTCTGGTGATGAAGCAGGATGTTTGGCCAAGTCAATCTAATCTCTCCTGAAAAAAAGGATGTTTGGCCAAATCAATCTAATCTCTCCTGAAAAAGAAGGATGTTTGCCAAAGTCAATCTAATCTCTGGTGATGAAGGAGGATGTTTGGCCAAGACAATCTAATCTCTGGTGATGAAGCAGGATGTTTGGCCAAGTCAATCTAATCTCTGGTGATGAAGCAGGATGTTTGGTCAAGTCAATCTAATCTCTGGTGATGAAGCAGGATGTTCAATCTAATCTCTGGTGATGAAGGAGGATGTTTGGCCAAGTCAATCTAATCTCTGGTGATGAAGCAGGATGTTTGGCCAAGTCAATCTAATCTCTGGTGATGAAGCAGGATGTTTGGCCAAGTCAATCTCATCTCTGGTGTTGAAGCAGGATGTTTGGCCAAGTCAATATAATCTCTGGTGATAAAGCAGGATGTTTGGCCAAGTCAATATAATCTCTGGTGATGAAGCAGGATGTTTGGCCAAGTCAATCTAATCTCTGGTGATGAAGGAGGATGTTTGGCCAAGTCAATCTAATCTCTGGTGATGAAGCAGGATGTTTGGCCAAGTCAATCTAATCTCTGGTGATGAAGAAGGATGTTTGGCCAAGTCAATCTAATCTCTGGTGATGAAGCAGGATGTTTGGCCAAGTCAATATAATCTCTGGTGATGAAGCAGGATGTTTGGCCAAGACAATCTAATCTCTGGTGATGAAGAAGGATGTTTGGCCAAGTCAATCTAATCTCTGGTGATGAAGCAGGATGTTTGGCCAAGTCAATCTAATATCTGGTGATGAAGCAGGATGTTTGGCCAAATCAATCTAATCTCTGGTGATGAAGCAGGATGTTTGGCCAAGTCAATCTAATCTCTGGTGATAAAACAGGATGTTTGGCCAAATCAATCTAATCTCTGGTGATGAAGCAGGATGTTTGGCCAAGTCAATATAATCTCTGGTGACGAAGCAGGATGTTTGGCCAAATCAATCTAATCTCTGGTGATAAAACAGGATGTTTGGCCAAGTCAATCTAATTCTGGTGATGAAGCAGGATGTTTGGCCAAGTCAATATAATATCTGGTGATGAAGCAGGATGTTTGGCCAAGTCAATCTAATCTCTGGTGATGAAGCAGGATGTTTGGCCAAGTCAATATAATCTCTGGTGATGAAGCAGGATGTTTGGCCAAGTCAATATAATCTCTGGTGATGAAGCAGGATGTTTGGCCAAGTCAATCTAATCTCTCCTGAAAAAGAAGGATGTTTGGCCAAATCAATATAATCTCTGGTGATGAAGCAGGATGTTTGGCCAAGTCAATCTAATCTCTGGTGATGAAGCAGGATGTTTGGCCAAGTCAATCTAATCTCTGGTGATGAAGCAGGATGTTTGGCCAAGTCAATCTAATCTCTGGTGATGAAGGAGGATGTTTGGCCAAGTCAATCTAATCTCTGGTGATGAAGCAGGATGTTTGGCCAAGTCAATATAATCTCTGGTGATGAAGCAGGATGTTTGGCCAAGTCAATCTCATCTCTGGTGATGAAGGAGGATGTTTGGCCAAGTGAAGGAGGATGTTTGGCCAAGTCAATCTAATCTCTGGTGATGAAGCAGGATGTTTGGCCAAGTCAATATAATCTCTGGTGATGAAGCAGGATGTTTGGCCAAGTCAATCTAATCTCTGGTGATGAAGGAGGATGTTTGGCCAAATCAATCTAATCTCTGGTGTTGAAGCAGGATGTTTGGCCAAGTCAATATAATCTCTGGTGATGAAGCAGGATGTTTGGCCAAGTCAATCTAATCTCTGGTGATGAAGCAGGATGTTTGGCCAAGTCAATATAATCTCTGGTGATGAAGCAGGATGTTTGGCCAAGACAATCTAATCTCTGGTGATGAAGCAGGATGTTTGGCCAAGTCAATGTAATCTCTGGTGATGAAGAAGGATTTTTGGCCAAGTCAATCTTATATTAGGTGATAACACAGGATGTTTGGCCAAGTCACAGCAACAGTAACACTATAGACTGTGTTTAGCCAATTCTCACCTTTTTTTTCTCACTCATTTTGTCTTATGACCAATCAGATCAGCTCTTTTGCCCATAATTGGGCAAAATATCAGAATTGCGCTGCCACTTGTAAACACAGCGAGATACTTTCAGGGTTCAAGTCAAGCCTTGGCTGTGCCACCGTCCTGTCGTCAATCATGAGTGTTGTTTCCTGGTGGCTTCACAGGAAGTTGAGGTGGTCGGAACTATTTCACACAGCATGGAGTCTCCAGAAATACAACCAGAGTGTTCCCTGCTCTGCGGCACACCACTCAGCTTAGTCCCAGAGTTCCCTGTTATTCTGTTGTGCTCTATGCCAAGTACTATGTAATACTGAGCACATTCCACACGCACGCCCACACACACACGCGCGCATGCAGGCTCACACATACACTCTACACCTATCGACAGGGGACGGCATACAATGTAGAGGGCTAAATTCCCATGTTTCCTACACACTCAACAACATCAGTGGACTCTAGTAGAGAATCTCTCTCTCTCTCTCTCTCTCTCTCTCTCTCTCTCTCTCTCTCTCTCTCTCTCTCTCTCTGTAGTGGTCAAACTGGTGGGATGAAGTGTTATGAGACAGTGTGCTACGGAACCGCAGGAAGTCAAACTGAAAGGTAAACAGGTTTTAACAGTCCAGCTGCTTCTGAAATGGGAGTCTACTTATAAATCTCTGGCACAAGCACACACACACTAATACACCAACATATATTAACACACTACACACACTACACACACTACACACACTAATACACCAACATATATTAACACACTACACACACTACACACACTAACACACCAACATATATTAACACACTACACACACTAACACACCAACATATATTAACACACTACACACACTACACACACTACACACACCAACATATATTAACACACTACACACACTACACACACTAACACACCAACATATATTAACACACTACACACACTACACACACTACACACACTACACACACTAATACACCAACATATATTAACACACTACACACACTAATACACCAACATATATTAACACACTACACACACTACACACACTACACACACTACACACACTACACACACTAACACACCAACATATATTAACACACTACACACACTACACACACTACACACACTACACACACTAATACACCAACACACCAACATATATTAACACACTACACACACTACACACACTAATACACCAACATATATTAACACACTACACACACTACACACACTAACACACCAACATATATTAACACACTACACACACTAATACACCAACATATATTAACACACTACACACACTACACACACTACACACACTAATACACCAACATATATTAACACACTACACACACTACACACACTAATACACCAACATATATTAACACACTACACACACTACACACACTAACACACCAACATATATTAACACACTACACACACTACACACACTAATACACCAACATATATTAACACACTACACACACTAACACACCAACATATATTAACACACTACACACACTAACACACCAACATATATTAACACACCAACATATATTAACACACTACACACACTACACACACTACACACACTAATACACCAACATATATTAACACACTACACACACTACACACACTAATACACCAACATATATTAACACACTACACACACTACACACACTAACACACCAACATATATTAACACACTACACACACTACACACACTAATACACCAACATATATTAACACACTACACACACTAACACACCAACATATATTAACACACCTCACACACTAACACACCAACATATATTAACACACCTCACACACTAACACACCAACATATATTAACACACTACACACACTAATACACCAACATATATTACTGTAACACACCTCACACACTACACGCACTAATACACCAACATATATTAACACACCTCACACACTACACACACTAATACACCAACATATATTAACACACCTCACACACTACACACACTAATACACCAACATATATTAACACACCTCACACACTACACACACTAATACACCAACATATATTAACACACCTCACACACTAACACACCAACATATATTAACACACTACACACACTAATACACCAACATATATTACTGTAACACACCTCACACACTACACACACTACACACACTACACGCACTAATACACCAACATATATTAACACACCTCACACACTACACACACTAATACACCAACATATATTAACACACCTCACACACTACACACACTAATACACCAACATATATTAACACACACACACACACACTAATACACCAACATATATTAACACACTACACACACTACACACACTAATACACCAACATACATTAACACACCTCACACACTAATACACCAACATATATTAACACACTACACACACTACACACACTAACACACCAACATATATTAACACACTACACACACTACACACACTACACACACTACACACACCAACATATATTAGCACACTACATTTACATTTACATTTAAGTCTACACACACTACACACACTAATACACCAACATATATTAACACACTACACACACTAACACACCAACATGTATTAACACACTACACACACTACACACACTACACACACAAACACACCAACATATATTAACACACTACACACACTACACACACTAACACACCAACATATATTAACACACTACACACACTACACACACTACACACACTAAACACACCAACATATATTAACACACTACACACACTACACACACTAATACACCAACATATATTAACACACTACACACACTACACACACTACACACATTAAACACACCAACATATATTAACACACTACACACACTACACACATCAACATACATTAACACACTACACACACTACACACACTACACACACTAATACACCAACATATATTAACACACTACACACACTAACACACCAACATATATTAACACACTACACACACCAACATATATTAACACACTACACACACTACACACACTACACACACAAACACACCAACATATATTAACACACTACACACACTACACACACTACACACACTAAACACACCAACATATATTAACACACTACACACACTACACACACTAATACACCAACATATATTAACACACTACACACACTACACACACAAACACACCAACATATATTAACACACTACACACACTACACACACTACACACACTAACACACCAACATATATTAACACACCTCACACACTACACACACTACACACACCAACATATATTAACACACTACACACACTAACACACCAACATATATTAACACACTACACACACTAATACACCAACATATATTAACACACTACACACACCTCACACACTACACACACCAACATATATTAACACACCTCACACACTACACACACTACACACATCAACATATATTAACACACTACACACATCAACATATATTAACAGGGGGATAGGAGGAGGAGGAAGGGGAGAATGAGGAGGAGGAGAAAGAGGAGGAGGAGGAGGAGGAGGAGAAGGAGAAGGAGGAGGGGGAGAGGAGATTGGAACAGAGGTGAGGAGGGGGATGATGAGGAGGAGGAGGAGGGGGAGAGGAGATCGGGGGTGATGAGGGGGAGAGGATGAGGAGGAGGAGAAGGAGAAGGAGGAGGAGGGGGAGAGGAGATCGGAGGAGGGGGAGGAGAAGGGGGAGAGGAGATCGGAGGAGGGGGAGGAGGGTGATGAGGAGGAGGAGGAGGAGGAGGAGGGGGAGAAGAAGGAGGAGGGGGAGAAGGAGGAGGTGGAGAATGAGGAGGAGGAGGGGGAGGAGGAGATCATAGGAGGGTGATGAGGAGGAGGAGAAGGAGGGGGGAAGGAGGAGGGGGAGGAGAAGGAAGAGGAGGAGGAGGAAGAGGAAGAGAAGGAGAAGGGGGAAGAGGAGATTTAGAACAGAGGTGAGGAGGGGGTGATGAGGAGGAGGAGGAGGAGGGGGAGAGGAGATCGGGGGTGATGAGGAGGAGGGGGAGAGGAGGAGGATGAGGAGGAGGAGAAGGAGAAGGAGGAGGAGGGGGAGAGGAGATCGGAGGAGGGGGAGGAGAAGGGGGAGAGGAGATCGGAGGAGGGGGAGGAGGGTGATGAGGAGGAGGAGGAGGAGGGGGAGGAGGGGGAGAAGAAGGAGGAGGGGGGGGAGAAGGAGGAGGTGGAGAATGAGGAGGAGGGGGAGGAGGAGATCGAGGAGGGTGATGAGGAGGAGGAGGAGGGGGAGAAGGAGGAGGGGGAGGAGAAGGAAGAGGAGGAGGAGGAGGAAGAGGAAGAGAAGGAGAAGGGGGAAGAGGAGAGGAGGGGAAGGTGGTGTAGAGGAGAGGAGGAGGGGTGGGGAGGAGGAGGAGGAGGAATAGAAGTGGAGAGGAGGGGGAACATCTTCAGCCTTGGAATGAAATGATGTAAGAAATGGGCATGTTGTACTGTGGTGCTCTATGCCAAATACCATGTAATACTGCACACACACAGCTAGTGTAGTAGTGGTGACCCCTCAAAATAAAATTAGCAAAGACACAGTATGTGGCTGCCTTCCATGTAAGAGGAGGGGGAGGAGTAGGAGAGGAGGAGGAGGGGGGGGAGGAGGAGGAGGAGGAGGAGGAGGAGGAGAAGGAGAAGGAGAAGGAGGAGGAGGAGGAGAAGGAGAAGGAGGAGGAGGAGGAGGAGGTGGAGGAGGAGGAGGAGAAGGAGGTGGAGGAGGAGGAGGAGAAGGGGGGGAGGAGGAGGTGGAGGAGAAGGAGGCGGAGGTGGTGGGGACGAGGAGAGGAGGAGGAGGAGGAGTAGGAGAGGAGGAGGAGAAAAAGAGGAGGAGGAGGAGGGGGGAGGAGGAGGAGGAGGAGGAGGAGGAGGAGAAGGAGGCGGAGGTGGTGGGGACGAGGAGAGGAGGAGGAGGAGGAGTAGGAGAGGAGGAGGAGGAGGAGAAGGAGGAGGAGGGGAGAGGAGATCGGAGGAGGGGGAGGAGAAGGGGGAGAGGAGATCGGAGGAGGGGGAGGAGGGTGATGAGGGGAGGAGGAGGAGGAGGAGGAGGGGGGGAGAAGAAGGAGGAGGGGGAGAAGGAGGAGGTGGAGAATGAGGAGGAGGAGGGGGAGGAGGAGATCATAGGAGGGTGATGAGGAGGAGGAGAAGGAGGAGGGGGAGGAGGGGGAGAAGGAGGAGGGGAGGAGAAGGAAGAGGAGGAGGAGGAAGAGGAAGAGAAGGAGAAGGGGGAAGAGGAGATTTAGAACAGAGGTGAGGAGGGGGTGATGAGGAGGAGGAGGAGGAGGGGGAGAGGAGATCGGGGTGATGAGGAGGAGGGGGAGAGGAGGAGGATGAGGAGGAGGAGAAGGAGAAGGAGGAGGAGGGGAGAGGAGATCGGAGGAGGGGGAGGAGAAGGGGGAGAGGAGATCGGAGGAGGGGGAGGAGGGTGATGAGGAGGAGGAGGAGGAGGGGGAGGAGGGGGAGAAGAAGGAGGAGGGGGGGAGAAGGAGGAGGTGGAGAATGAGGAGGAGGGGGAGGAGGAGATCGTAGGAGGGTGATGAGGAGGAGGAGGAGGGGGAGAAGGAGGAGGGGAGGAGAAGGAAGAGGAGGAGGAGGAGGAAGAGGAAGAGAAGGAGAAGGGGGAAGAGGAGAGGAGGGGAAGGTGGTGTAGAGGAGAGGAGGAGGGGTGGGGAGGAGGAGGAGGAGGAATAGAAGTGGAGAGGAGGGGGAACATCTTCAGCCTTGGAATGAAATGATGTAAGAAATGGGCATGTTGTACTGTGGTGCTCTATGCCAAATACTATGTAATACTGCACACACACAGCTAGTGTAGTAGTGGTGACCCCTCAAAATAAAATGAGCAAAGACACAGTATGTGGCTGCCTTCCATGTAAGAGGAGGGGGAGGGGTAGGAGAGGAGGAGGAGAAAAAGAGGAGGAGGAGGAGAAGGAGGAGGAGTAGGAGGAGAGGAGGGGGAGGTGGTGGAGGAGGAGGAGGAGGTAGTAGAGAGGAGGTGGGAACCTCTTCATCCTTGGAATGAAATGATGTAAGAAATGGGCATGTTGTACTGTGGTGCTCTATGCCAAATACCATGTAATACTGCACACACACAGCTAGTGTAGTAGTGGTGACCCCTCAAAATAAAATTAGCAAAGACACAGTATGTGGCTGCCTTCCATGTAAGAAGGGGGAGGAGAGAGAGGAGGAGGAGAAAAAGAGGAGGAGGAGGAGGAGGAGGAGGAGGAGGAGGAGGAGGAGGAGGAGGAGGAGAAGGAGGAGGAGGAGAAGGAGAAGGAGGAGGAGGAGGAGGAGGAGGAGGTGGAGGAGGAGGAGGAGAAGGGGGAGGAGGAGGAGGTGGAGGAGAAGGAGGCGGAGGTGGTGGGGACGAGGAGAGGAGGAGGAGGAGGAGTAGGAGAGGAGGAGGAGAAAAAGAGGAGGAGGAGGAGGGGAGGAGGAGGAGGAGGAGGAGGAGGAGGAGGAGAAGGAGGCGGAGGTGGTGGGGACGAGGAGAGGAGGAGGAGGAGGAGTAGGAGAGGAGGAGGAGGAGGAGGAGGTGGTGGATAGGAGGCAAGGAGGAGGAGGGGGAGGAGGAGGAGGAGGTGGTGGATAGGAGGAGAGGAGGGGGAGTAGGAGAGGAGGAGGAGGTGGTGGAGAGGAGGAGGGGAGGGGAGGGGTGGAGGAGGGGGAACATCTTCAGCCTTGGAATTAAATGATGTAAGAAATGGGCATGTTGTACTGTGGTGCTCTATGCCAAATACTATGTAATACTGCAGACACACACACACACACACACACGCACACACACACACGCACACACGCACACACGCACACACACACACGGCTGTGTGCAATTCTCAGAATGATGGTAAGATCTGCGGAAGCACATCCATCTAGATTACGTGGCAACACCAACAAGCTCTGAGCTCCACCTTGCTACACCGTTCATTCTGTGGAAATATGTGACTAAGAGCTACAACAGCAACAGCACCCCTAGGAGACATGATTGTTGTCTGTACCAGTTTGGATCTCAGCCTTCGTGTGTGACAGCGGTACGTGAGGATAGAAGTGGATGGGGTGGGGATTGTAAGGAGGGACAAGATCAGATTTGCTTTACTGTCCATGAACTTAGACAGAACAGAAATGTGTCTTTATACACAACCCAACCCCCTGACACACACAGAGAGAGAGAGAGAGTGGCGGGAAGCAACAGGTCAGTTGCAGTGCCGAGCACCTGGAGCAATTGTACGTTGTTAATTGCCACAATGGCAGGCATTGGGGATAATGCCAGCAACTTTCCACACCAGATTTTCTCGTCTGGGCTGGGATTCGAACCGTCAAAAATCCTGGTTGCTGGCCTGCTACCACAATATGTTTCCACATACAACTGCAACAGTTGAGTGGGGAAATCAAACAAAAATGTTCTCATTATTGGGTATTCATCTCTCAGTCTTAGTCTGTATCTCTCTCGTCCTCCTCTCTCGTCCCCATCTCTCTCTCTCCTTCTCTTTCTCCCACTCTCTGCTTCTCTCTCTCCCCCTCTCTGCTTCGTTCTCTCCCCCTCTCTGCTTCTCTCGCTCCCCCTCTCTGCTTCTCTCTCTACCCCTCTCTGCTTCTCTCTCCCCCTCTTTGCTTCTCTCTTCCCCTCTCTGCTTTCTCTCTCCCCCTCTCTGCTTCTCTCTCTCCCCCTCTCTGCTTCTCTCTCTCCCCCTCTCTCCTTATCTCTCTCTCCCTCTCTGCTTCTCTCTCTCCCCCCTCTGCTTCTCTCTCTTCCCTCTCTGCTTCTCTCTCTCCCCTCTCTGCTTCTCTCTCTTCCCCTCTCTGCTTCTCTCTCTCCCCTCTCTGCTTCTCTCTCTCCCCCCTCTCTGCTTCTCTCTCTCCTTCTCTCTCTCCCCTCTCTCCTTCTCTCTCTCCCCTCTCTGCTTATCTCTCCCCCTCTCTGCTTCTCTCTCCCCCTCTCTGCTTCTCTCTCTCCCCTCTCTGCTTCTCTCTCTCTCCCCCTCTCTGCTTCTCTCTCTCCCCCTCTCTGCTTCTCTCTCTTCCTCTCTGCTTCTCTCGCACCCCTCTCTGCTTATCTCTCTCCCCTCTCTGCTTCTCTCTCCCCCTCTCTGCTTCTCTCTCTTCCCCTCTCTGCTTCTCTCTCTCCCCTCTCTGCTTTCTCTCTCCTTCTCTCTCTCTCCCCTCTCTCCTTCTCTCTCTCCCCTCTCTGCTTCTCTCTCCCCCTCTGCTTCTCTCTCTCCCCTCTCTGCTTCTCTCTCTCTCCCTCTCTGCTTCTCTCTCTTCCCCTCTCTGCTTCTCTCTCTCCCCCTCTCTGCTTCTCTCTCCCCTCTCTGCTTCTCTCTCTCCCCCTCTCTGCTTCTCTCTCTCCCCCTCTCTGCTTCTCTCTCTTCCCTCTCTGCTTCTCTCTCTCCCCTCTCTGCTTCTCTCTCTCCTTCTCTCTGCTTCTCTCTCTCCCCCTCTCTGCTCTCTCTCTTCCCCTCTCTGCTTCTCTCTCTTCCCTCTCTGCTTCTCTCCTCCCCTCTCTGCTTCTCTCTCTTCCTCTAACTGCTTCTCTCTCTCCCCCTCTCTGCTTCTCTCTCTTCCCCTCTCTGCTTCTCTCTCTCCCCTCTCTGCTTCTCTCTCTCCCCCTCTCTGCTTCTCTCTCTCCCCTCTCTGCTTCTCTCTCACCCCCTCTCTGCTTCTCTCTCTCCTTCTCTCTCTCCCCCTCTCTCCTTCTCTCTCTCCCCTCTCTGCTTCTCTCTCCTTCTCTCTGCTTCTCTCTCTCCCCTCTCTGCTTCTCTCTCTTCCCCTCTCTGCTTCTCTCTCTCCCCCTCTCTGCTTCTCTCTCCTCCCCTCTCTGCTTCTCTCTCTTCCCTCTCTGCTTCTCTCTCTCCCCCTCTCTGCTTCTCTCTCTTCCCCTCTCTGCTTCTCTCTCTCCCCCTCTCTGCTTCTCTCTCTCCCCCTCTCTGCTTCTCTCTCTCCCCTCTCTGCTTCTCTCTCTCCCCCTCTCTGCTTCTCTCTCTCCTTCTCTCTCCCCCTCTCCTTCTCTCTCTCCCCTCTCTGCTTCTCTCTCCCCTCTCTGCTTCTCTCTCTCCCCTCTCTGCTTCTCCCCTCCCCCTCTCTGCTTCTCTCTCTCTCCCCCTCTCTGCTTCTCTCTCTCCCCTCTCTGCTTCTCTCTCTCCCCCTCTCTGCTTCCCTCTCTCCCCTCTCTGCTTCTCTCTCTCCCCTCTCTGCTTCTCTCTCTCCCCCTCTCTGCTTCTCTCTCTCCCCCTCACTCCCTCTCTCTCCCCTCTCTGCTTCTCTCTCTCCCCTCTCTGCTTCTCTCTCTTCCCCTCTCTGCTTCTCTCTCCCCCTCTCTGCTTCTCTCTCTCCCCCTCTCTGCTTCTCTCTCTCCCCTCTCTGCTTCTCTCTCTTCCCTCTCTGCTTCTCTCTCTCCCCCTCTCTGCTTCTCTCTCTTCCCCTCTCTGCTTCTCTCTCTTCCCCTCTCTGCTTCTCTCTCTCTCCCTCTCTGCTTCTCTCTCTCCCCCTCTCTGCTTCTCTCTCCCCCTCTCTGCTTCTCTCTCCCCCTCTCTCCTTCTCTCTCTCCCCTCTCTGCTTCTCTCTCTTCCCTCTCTGCTTCTCTCTCTCCCCTCTCTGCTTCTCTCTCTTCCCTCTCTGCTTCTCTCTCTTCCCCTCTCTGCTTCTCTCTCTCCCCTCTCTGCTTCTCTCTCCCCCTCTCTGCTCTCTCTCTCTCCCCCTCTCTGCTTCCCCTCTCTCTCTCTCTCCCTCTCTGCTTCTCTCTCTCCCCCTCTTTGCTTCTCTCTCTTCCCCTCTCTGCTTCTCTCTCTCCTCCCTCTCTGCTTTTCTCTCTCCTTCTCTCTCTCCCCTCTCTCCTTCTCTCTCCCCTCTCTGCTTCTCTCTCTCCCCTCTCTGCTTCTCTCTCTCCCCTCTCTGCTTCTCTCTCCCCTCTCTGCTCTCTCTCCCCTCTCTGCTTCTCTCTCTCCCCCTCTCTCTCTCTCTCCCCCTCTCTGCTTCTTCTCTCTCCCTCTCTGCTTCTCTCTCTCTCTCCCTCTCTTCTTCTCTCTCTCTAATCCCCTCTCTGCTTCTCTCTCTCCCCTCTCTGTTTCTCTCTCTCTCCCCCTCTCTGCTTCTCTCTCTTCCCCTCTCTGCATCTCTCTCTCTCCTTCTCTCTCCCCCTCTCTGCTTCTCTCTCTCCTTCTCTCTCCCCATCTCTGCTTCTCTCGCTCCTTCTCTCTCTCCCCCTCTCTGCTTCTCTCTCTCTCCTTCTCTCTCTCCCCCTCTCTGCTTCTCTCTCTCTCCTTCTCTCTCTCCCCCTCTCTCCGGATTTGGATACAAAAAGATTTCCCAAGCTTTAAACATCCCAAGGAGCACTGTGCAAGCGATAATATTGAAATGGAAGGAGTATCAGACCACTGAAAATCTACCAAGACCTGGCCGTCCCTCTAAACTTTCAGCTCATACAAGGAGAAGACTGATCAGAGATGCAGCCAAGAGGCCCATGATCACTCTGGATGAACTGCAGAGATCTACAGCTGAGGTGGGAGACTCTGTCCATAGGACAACAATCAGTCGTATATTGCACAAATCTGGCCTTTATGGAAGAGTGGCAAGAAGAAAGCCATTTCTTAAAGATATCCATAAAATGTGTTGTTTAAAGTTTGCCACAAGCCACCTGGGAGACACACCAAACATGTGGAAGAAGGTGCTCTGGTCAGATGAAACCAAAATTGAACTTTTATGGCAACAATGCAAAACGTTATGTTTGGCGTAAAAGCAACACAGCTCATCACCCTGAACACACACCATCCCCACTGTCAAACATGGTGGTGGCAGCATCATGGTTTGGGCCTGCTTTTCTTCAGCAGGGACAGGGAAGATGGTTAAAATTGATGGGAAGATGGATGGAGCCAAATACAGGACCATTCTGGAAGAAAACCTGATGGAGTCTGCAAAAGACCTGAGACTGGGACGGAGATTTGTCTTCCAACAAGACAATGATCCAAAACATAAAGCAAAATCTACAATGGAATGGTTAAAAAATAAACATATCCAGGTGTTAGAATGGCCAAGTCAAAGTCCAGACCTGAATCCAATCGAGAATCTGTGGAAAGAACTGAAAACTGCTGTTCACAAATGCTCTCCATCCAACCTCACTGAGCTCGAGCTGTTTTGCAAGGAGGAATGGGAAAAAATGTCAGTCTCTCAATGTGCAAAACTGATAGAGACATACCCCAAGCGACTTACAGCTGTAATCGCAGCAAAAGGTGGCGCTACAAAGTATTAACTTAAGGGGGCTGAATAATTTTGCACGCCCAATTTTTCAGTTTTTGATTTGTTAAAAAAGTTTGAAATATCCAATAAATGTCGTTCCACTTCATGATTGTGTCCCACTTGTTGTTGATTCTTCACAAAAAATACAGTTTTATATCTTTATGTTTGAAGCCTGAAATGTGGCAAAAGGTCGCAAAGTTCAAGGGGGCCGAATACTTTCGCAAGGCACTGTATATCCGTTGTTTTTGTTATTTTAGTTTTACTCTGCCTGCAAACACGCTGGATGATTCATAATCCAATGAAGGGCTTGAATTGATTAATTGACGTAGAGAGATACGAGCTCAAAGAAACATGGCACAGGTTTCAGAGGATTCAAGCACTGTTTAGGACAACAAACACAATCAACAAAACAAACCCAAAGCCAAGTCGGCCAAGCGGTGTCAACGATGGCACCAAAAACCATCACCAAGCCCCAAGAGGGCACACGTGGAGAGTGGGGAGAGGTTCACGGATATGGATGTGGACTTGTTGAAATCCATCAATGAAAGGCTTGCCAAACTTGATATCTTGGATATACTACGAGAGGACATCAATGCATTACGTGCCAGTCTACAATTCAGCCAATATCAGATTGATGATCTGAGGAAAGAGAAACCCGGAGCTGAAAGGTACTGTAGACTCTATTTACTGGCAAAGTGGTTCAAAGAGAGAACAAACAACTTAAAGAAACGTTTCTTGGATGTACAGTGTCGATCAATGCGGGACAATCTCATCAATGGGGTGGCAGGGTAGCCTAGTGGTTAGAGTGTTGGACTAGTAACCGGAAGGTTGCGAGTTCAAACCCCCGAGCTGACAACGTACAAATCTGTCATTCTGCCCCTGAACAGGCAGTTAACCCACTGTTCCCAGGCCGTCATTGAAAATAAGAATGTGTTCTTAACTGATTTGCCTGGTTAAATAAAGGTCCAATTTAAAAAATTAAGAAATTTGAGAGATACCAGAGGATGACAACAGCAGAGGCTGTGAGGACACTGTCCAATCTCATCTTTTCAGAGATACCAGAGGATGACAACAGTAGAGGCTGTGAGGACACTGTCCAATCTCATCTTTTCAGGGATACCGGAGGATGACAACAGCAGAGGCTGTGAGGACACTGTCCAATCTAATTTTTTCAGGGATACCGGAGGATGACAACAGCAGAGGCTGTGAGGACACTGTCCAATCTCATCTTTTCAGAGATACCGGAGGATGACAACAGCAGAGGCTGTGAGGACACTGTCCAATCTCATCTTTTCAGGGATACCGGAGGATGACAACAGCAGAGGCTGTGAGGACACTGTCCAATCTCATCTTTTCAGAGATACAGGAGGATGACAACAGTAGAGGCTGTGAGGACACTGTCCAATCTCATCTTTTCAATGATACCGGAGGATGACAACAGCAGAGGCTGTGAGGACACTGTCCAATCTCATCTTTTCAGAGATACCAGAGGATGACAACAGTAGAGGCTGTGAGGACACTGTCCAATCTCATCTTTTCAGGGATACCGGAGGATGACAACAGTAGAGGCTGTGAGGACACTGTCCAATCTCATCTTTTCAGGGATACCGGAGGATGACAACAGTAGAGGCTGTGAGGACACAGTCCGAGACTTTAGGTCAACTCAGCGGAAACTGCCCACAGATGTAGTGAGTAATGTCACTTTCTCCAGAGTCCATAGAATGGGTAAGGCCTCTGGGAATAGGACACAGGGCTGTTATTACATGTTTTGAACGTTTTAAACAAAAGGAAATGGCGAAGAGCAGGGACAGAGAACTCTGAGACACTACTTCCCCACGGAGATCAATGAAAGGAGAGCAGGGACAGAGAACTCTGAGACACTACTTCCCCACGGAGATCAATGAAAGGAGAGCAGGGACAGAGAACTCTGAGACACTACTTCCCCACGGAGATCAATGAAAGGAGAGCAGGGACAGAGAACTCTGAGACACTACTTCCCCACGGAGATCAATGAAAGGAGAGCAGGGACAGAGAACTCTGAGACACTACTTCCCCACGGAGATCAATGAAAGGAGAGCAGGGACAGAGAACTCTGAGACACTACTTCCCCACGGAGATCAATGAAAGGAGAGCAGGGACAGAGAACTCTGAAACACTACTTCCCCACGGAGATCAATGAAAGGAGAGCAGGGACAGAGAACTCTGAGACACTACTTCCCCACGGAGATCAATGAAAGGAGAGCAGGGACAGAGAACTCTGAGACACTACTTCCCCACGGAGATCAATGAAAGGAGAGCAGGGACAGAGAACTCTGAGACACTACTTCCCCACGGAGATCAATGAAAGGAGAGGAGGGACAGAGAACTCTGAGACACTACTTCCCCACGGAGATCAATGAAAGGAGAGGAGGGACAGAGAACTCTGAGACACTACTTCTCCACGGAGATCAATGAAAGGAGAGCAGGGACAGAGAACTCTGAGACACTACTTCCCCACGGAGATCAATGGCGAAGAACAGGGACAGAGAACTCTGAGACACTACTTCCCCACGGAGATCAATGAAAGGAGAGCAGGGACAGAGAACTCTGAGACACTACTTCCCCACGGAGATCAATGAAAGGAGAGCAGGGACAGAGAACTCGGAGACACTACTTCCCCACGGAGATCAATGAAAGGAGAGGAGGGACAGAGAACTCTGAGACACTACTTCCCCACGGAGATCAATGAAAGGAGAGGAGGGACAGAGAACTCTGAGACACTACTTCCCCACGGAGATCAATGAAAGGAGAGGAGGGACAGAGAACTCTGAGACACTACTTCCCCACGGAGATCAATGACGAAGAGCAGGGACAGAGAACTCTGAGACACTACTTCTCCACGGAGATCAATGAAAGGAGAGCAGGGACAGAGAACTCTGAGACACTACTTCCCCACGGAGATCAATGGCGAAGAACAGGGACAGAGAACTCTGAGACACTACTTCCCCACGGAGATCAATGAAAGGAGAGCAGGGACAGAGAACTCTGAGACACTACTTCCCCACGGAGATCAATGAAAGGAGAGCAGGGACAGAGAACTCGGAGACACTACTTCCCCACGGAGATCAATGAAAGGAGAGGAGGGACAGAGAACTCTGAGACACTACTTCCCCACGATCAATGAAAGGAGAGGAGGGACAGAGAACTCTGAGACACTACTTCCCCACGGAGATCAATGACGAAGAGCAGGGACAGAGAACTCTGAGACACTACTTCTCCACGGAGATCAATGAAAGGAGAGCAGGGACAGAGAACTCTGAGACACTACTTCCCCACGGAGATCAATGGCGAAGAACAGGGACAGAGAACTCTGAGACACTACTTCCCCACGGAGATCAATGAAAGGAGAGCAGGGACAGAGAACTCTGAGACACTACTTCCCCACGGAGATCAATGAAAGGAGAGCAGGGACAGAGAACTCGGAGACACTACTTCCCCACGGAGATCAATGAAAGGAGACAAAAAAAAAAACTGTATCCCATCATGAAAGAGAAGGCTCTTTGGTGATGAATAAACTTTACATCAACTGGCAACTGTATCAGGACTCTAGAGTAACTCCCTGGCTATTTGAAATCAACTGTATCAGGACTCTAGAGTAACTCCCTGGCTATTTGAAATCAACTGTATCAGGACTCTAGAGTAACTCCCTGGCTATTTGAAATCAACTGTATCAGGACTCTAGAGTATCTCCCTGGCTATTTGAAATCAACTGTATCAGGACTCTAGAGTAACTCCCTGGCTATTTGAAATCAACTGTATCAGGACTCTAGAGTAACTCCCTGGCTATTTGAAATCAACTGTATCAGGACTCTAGAGTAACTCCCTGGCTATTTGAAATCAACTGTATCAGGACTCTAGAGTAACTCCCTGGCTATTTGAAATCAACTGTATCAGGACTCTAGAGTAACTCCCTGGCTATTTGAAATCAACTGTATCAGGACTCTAGAGTAACTCCCTGGCTATTTGAAATCAACTGTATCAGGACTCTAGAGTAACTCCCTGGCTATTTGAAATCAACTGTATCAGGACTCTAGAGTAACTCCCTGGCTATTTGAAATCAACTGTATCAGGACTCTAGAGTAACTCCTGGCTATTTGAAATCAACTGTATCAGGACTCTAGAGTAACTCCTGGCTATTTGAAATCAACTGTATCAGGACTCTAGAGTAACTCCCTGGCTATTTGAAATCAACTGTATCAGGACTCTAGAGTAACTCCCTGGCTATTTGAAATCAACTGTATCAGGACTCTAGAGTAACTCCTGGCTATTTGAAATCAACTGTATCAGGACTCTAGAGTATCTCCTGGCTATTTGAAATCAACTGTATCAGGACTCTAGAGTAACTCCCTGGCTATTTGAAATCAACTGTATCAGGACTCTAGAGTATCTCCCTGGCTATTTGAAATCAACTGTATCAGGACTCTAGAGTAACTCCCTGGCTATTTGAAATCAACTGTATCAGGACTCTAGAGTATCTCCCTGGCTATTTGAAATCAACTGTATCAGGACTCTAGAGTAACTCCCTGGCTATTTGAAATCAACTGTATCAGGACTCTAGAGTAACTCCCTGGCTATTTGAAATCAACTGTATCAGGACTCTAGAGTAACTCCCTGGCTATTTGAAATCAACTGTATCAGGACTCTAGAGTAACTCCCTGGCTATTTGAAATCAACTGTATCAGGACTCTAGAGTAACTCCCTGGCTATTTGAAATCAACTGTATCAGGACTCTAGAGTAACTCCCTGGCTATTTGAAATCAACTGTATCAGGACTCTAGAGTAACTCCCTGGCTATTTGAAATCAACTGTATCAGGACTCTAGAGTATCTCCCTGGCTATGTTAATCCAACTGTATCAGGACTCTAGAGTAACTCCCTGGCTATTTTAATTTAATGTTCAGATCTGAGTTTGTGTTGTAGTGTATCATGACAACTTAAACTATAATGAATACATGCTCTATTGATCTCCACTATAATGAATACATGCTCTATTGATCTCCACTATAATGAAAACATGCTCTATTGATCTCCACTATAATGAATACATGCTCTATTGATCTTGACTATAATGAATACATACTCTTATTGATCTTGACTATAATGAATACATACTCTATTGATCTCCACTATAATGAAAACATGCTCTATTGATCTCCACTATAATGAATACATGCTCTATTGATCTTGACTATAATGAATACATACTCTTATTGATCTTGACTATAATGAATACATACTCTATTGATCTCCACTATAATGAATACATGCTCTATTGATCTCCACTATAATGAATACATGCTCTATTGATCTCCACTATAATGAATACATGCTCTATTGATCTCCACTATAATGAATACATGCTCTATTGATCTCCACTATAATGAATACATTGATCTCCACTATAATGAATACCTGCTCTATTGATCTCCACTATAATGAATATGCTCTATTGATCTCCACTATAATGAATACATGCTCTATTGATCTCCACTATAATGAATACATGCTCTATTGATCTCCACTATAATGAATACATGCTCTATTGATCTCCACTATAATGAATACATGCTCTATTGATCTCCACTATAATGAATACATGCTCTATTGATCTCCACTATAATGAATACATGCTCTATTGATCTCCACTATAATGAATACATGCTCTATTGATCTCCACTATAATGAATACATGCTCTATTGATCTCCACTATAATGAATACATGCTCTATTGATCTCCACTATAATGAATACATGCTCTATTGATCTCCACTATAATGAATACATGCTCTATTGATCTCCACTATAATGAATACATGCTCTATTGATCTCCACTATAATGAATACATTTACATTTAAGTCATTTAGCAGACGCTCTTATCCAGAGCGACTTACAAATTGGATACATGCTCTATTGATCTCCACTATAATGAATACATGCTCTACTGATCTCCACTATAGTCTACTATATCATTGCATTGTACATTCAGAATCACCTTTTAAGAGGAGGGATGACCTTAAATGTATGTCAAATAGAGGCACTATGGGCTCAAGTACATCTGCCTCACCAGTACATCCACCTCACCAGGCAACCATATTGGTAGGATGTGTGTATAGCTCTAAGGTGTCCTATCTGGATGACTTATGTACTGGGTTTGACCAGGCCACCGATATTAATAGAGATGTATTTATCTTGAGTGATTTTAATACAAATTGGAAAGATCATAACAATTCAAATATAAATAAATGAATAAAGTCGCTCTGGATAAGAGCGTCTGCTAAATGACTTAAATGTAATGTAAATGTAAATCTGCCGAGAGCTGTGGTTTGATTAATGACATTACTATATCATCAACCTAGTTGGGTCACCGTTCAGACACATGCATTGGTCTGATCTTCTGTAATATACCATTACAATGCTTAAAGGATATATCAATGAAAGTGGGCTGGACAGACCATAATATTGTGGCCATAACCATGAACACTAAGTTTCCAGAGAAATCCAGAAGGATTGTGGTCAAGAGAAATGATAAAACATTTAGTCGTGAGCAATTTCAAAATGATTTGTCTGCTGTAACCTGGGAGCTGATTTATCCAGAGGATGATTTAAATCACGACACAGAAGGTTTTATTGATTTGCTCACTGAGGTAATGGACCATCATGCCCCAGTGTAAAAGAATACAGTGGCAACAGTCTTAGCAGACCAATTTGAACAAGAAATTGATTAACAGAATTATAGAACACAACGTAAGTATGCCGTTAAAATAAATCGCAAGAAGAAAAAAAAAAGATTTAGTAAAAACAAAGATTTTATTGATTCTAAAAATGATTGTATAAATGTATGGAATACAGTGAAGGGCTTACTTGGTTAATCTATGTCACAATGCCCATCTAGTGTGGAGGTGGACGGAAGAACAATTACAAAACCAGCTGAATCGTTGTGCTGAAATGTTTTACAATGAAATTGAATTGATTGAGAGATAATGGAAACACCCATTCTTCCAAACAAGCTATTGTCCAATGGATTGATAGTCATGTAATGAGAGAGAGAAACAAAACTTCTCACTTCTCTTTTAGTCTACCATTGGTGTCAGTACAGGAGGTGTTAAACCCATTGAAGTCATTATCCGATGGTAAATCTACAGGTTATGAGCTCATGGGGAAAAAAATGTACTTCGCTATGCTGCTTCCCCAGATTGCAGCTACACTGAAATACATATTTAATTGGTCACTGGAAAAGGGGAAAATTCCAAATGTATGGAAGCATGTGTCCAATCCCGAAAGACAGAAAATAACCCATTACTCCAGCCAATAGTTGACCAAGTAGTCTACTCCCTTCACCCAGTAATATATTGGAAGGTATTGTGACTAGACAAATATGGTAGTATATGGAAAAGAATGATCTGATCACAGCCAATCAGCACGCTTATCACAAAAAACATTCCACTGTTTGATGACTGACCAGTGGCTCAATGCTATGGATAATGGCAGGTTTGTAGGTGTAATATTTATAGATTTTAGTGCAGCATTTGATTAGGCGGATCATGAAATAATTTTGACAGAATTACTGCATTATCACGGAGGCAGCATTGTATTGGGTATAGTCATATCTAACT